>NW_019154149.1:136185-184763 GCF_002288905.1 Enhydra lutris kenyoni | reverse complement strand
ACACACACACACACACACACACACACACACACACACACACACACACACACCTATCAATCCAGGTGTTGGCAGGTTTAGATTCAGAGCATTTTGATTTAGGGAACCTTTGCAGCGGCCTACCAGCTGTGGAGAAGTTCTGTGCTTTGTGGCATTGTTTTGTAGTTGGTTTTGCCATGGCTGCTGTAATCTCAAGGAATAAAAGGGATTTGGATTGCAATCATTTGCCTTCTCTCTGTCTTTCACAATGCCCTGACTTGGTTGTCAAGCTTTCGAGGAAAATCACAATTATACACACCCTTTCAGTGCTGATACCTGCCACCCCTCTATTTGTTTTCTGATAAATATGCCCTTTCCCTAGAATTTTATTCAAATGCCAGGCTGTGATCAGTTCTGGTGCCTGTCTTGTCCCTGTGTTCTATGACAACCCTGCCTGTGTAAGAGGCCCTGCCCCTTCAGAGAGATGTGCACAGAGCTGTCTCTTCACTCCTCCCCCAGCCAGCAGTCAGCAGCTGTTGAGCAGAAATGGATTTGGGGAATGCCAATGTGACAATTACACAGGTATTTGGGAGGACCTGAAGCTCTGGTCTTGGCTGCGTGACAGCTTCAGGGAAATGAAGTGCAAGCTGTTTGGAGAATATTTCTCCATAGGACATTATGAAATCTCAGAGGTGGGAGTGTGTGGACACTGTCTGCTTCCCTCTCCTCCCATCCCCCACTTTCCAGAAAGAAGAAAGAAAAAGCTGCAGCTTAGCATTTGATATTTAGAATTAATTAGAGCCCCAAATCCCATACCAGCCAGCAGGTTTCTTAATGAGGCCAATGTACTCATCTTCTTCAGCCTACTTCTCCAATCCATATCCAACCCACACAGGGACCATTATAATGCCTCATGATGCCCCATGGTTTTCAAAGTGATACTGCATGCTACTGCTTCATCTGGCCCCCACAGTCACCCTGGTAGGCAGTCAAGACAGGAGCCATTCTCCCCACTTCCTCAATGAGTTTTCAGGGAGGTTGAGTCACTTTCCCAAGGTCATGCAACTAATAAGCTATGGAACCTGGATTTGAACTCAGCTGGTCTAGCATCAGGCCCATGCAGTTAACCACTGCTAATCTACTGCCTCCCTGGAAAGAGGCATGACTGTGTCAAGATGCCTGGATGATTGAGTTATCCCCCTAGGAGTGCAGGAAAAAATGCAGGAGGCCTAGTTAAATTTGAATTTCAGATGAATGGAGAATAAATTCTTAGCACAGTATGTCCCAAAGTTATACCTATCTCAACTATTGCATGGGTCATACTTATACATACTAAACTTGTACTCAGTGTTTATCTGAAATTCAAATCTATCTGGGTATCTGGCTTTGTGTTTGCTAGATCAGCCCACACCATCCTCAGCACTATCCTAACAGAGCTGGCCAGCCACCAGGCCTTCTGATGAGCTCTGCTCCAGTTCTTCCCTTGCTTATGTAATGTCACTTTCTTCTACTGTTCCTGGTTGGAGCCCTTCTCGAGAATTCACCTGTCCGATATATCACCAAGCCCCAGAGTGTTAGCATCTGCTTTGGTTCTCCCATCCAGCTGTTCTTCTCTACTTCCCAACTGCCACCCTGAGTCAAAAGCCTATTTATTCCCTCTCACCTAGATCGTGACCAAAGTTCTACTCACCTCACTCAACAGAGGACTGCCAGACTTTTTCTTGACCAAAGCACAAGGCATTCTCCTATTCTAAACCCTCCAAATACTCCTTAAGCTCCTTAATGCAGCCTTCAAAGCTTTCCAGGTCAAGTTCCAACATGATGATGCCACCACCTATCTGGTCCCCCATAGTTGAGGGTGAACCATAAGCCTGAGCCACGCTGAGGACCCCAGTTTTCCACAATACTTTTTGCTTCCATCTGTGTCTCCACTGGCCTTGAATACCACTCCTTTGACATCCCAAAGTCCATCCCTACCACCACTACTTCCACTCCCACGGCTGAGAGTGATCTTGCTTCTGGCACAATCCACAGCACTTCCTACCCCTTTTGGTACATGCCATATTATGTCTGTTTTCTTTTTATTATGGCACATGTCTTAGCTTCTCCTTCCACAATCTTATATCCCTGGAGGACCAGAGCTATTTTGTGAAATTTGCTTTCCCGCCACATGACCTAGATAGTTTTTGGCACATATGAAGTGTTCCACAGCAATGACTGGATATAAGAGAATGGCTTGACCCCGCAAACATTCTCTACTCTATGACACCTATTCTATACCAGGACTGGGCCAGACCATGGGGCTAGAGCAATGACTAAGATCAGTCTCGTCCTCAGGGGATCCCATGATAACAGGGCAACCTGCAAGTGGAATGAAACTGAATTACCTTGAGGCCAATCTCAGACCAGTGTCTCTGCAAAGGGATCACACACCCAATTCCAGAATGCTTTGAGGAGTAAAGCCGGACTTTGACAAATGACCCATGAGAAGCTGGAGTGAATAGGGAGGAGCAAAGAGGAAAAACATATTACAGCACACAACAAAGTATCCCCATGACTGCATCCCAGGCACTGCCTGCACAACCTAGTTTCTAAAGAGGCCAAAATTTAAAAAGTGAATTGTTTGTTCCCACCATCAAACAATGAGATACCCTGTGAAGGCCTTCTGGAGGTGAAGAGGTAAGTCCTGAAGAAAAGAAAAGAAGAAGAGACTTTAAAGGAAGGACTAAAGAGGGGTTCAGGACCCTGTATTGATCCTCCATCTTTGATGATACTTTCTCTTCTAAGGGCCCCTGCAACTTGCAGGAAGTAGTCTCTAAGGTGGCCTCTCAGTTGACCCCAGTGGTCCCACCTCCTGATATTCATGCCCTTGTATAATGCCTTCCTCTTAAAATTTGGATGGGACTTTTTGATTCACTTGTAATGAAATGGAACATGGCAGAAGTGATGGGATGTCACTTCTGAGATTAGGTTATTGAAAGAGTCCCACTTCTATCTTGCTCTCTTTCACTTATGCATACTCTCTCACTCTAGGGGAAGCCAGCTATCATGGCATGACACAGTCATTTTGAGAGGTCCACACAAGTGAGCTGGGAAAAGGATCCCCCATCTTTGTCAAGCCTTGAGATGACAGCGACTTCATAGGAGACCTCAAGTTCAAGACCCGTAGCAAAGCTTTACCCAGATTCCTGAGCCAGGCAAACCATGTGATCATAATTGTTGTTTTAAGCCACTAAATTGTGGGATGGTTTTGTTATGCAGCAATACACAGCTGAAGCCTTTGCATGCTTCTGCCTCAAGAGAAGTGATGCCACTGGCTTTAGGAGCTAGCCAGCTGGCAAAGGTACAAGCACACCCCTCCTATTTCATGTCCAAATGTCATTTTGTAATGCTGCAGTCAAAATGCTAGAGCCAGCAGTCCCCAGAAAGAGTCAAGGGGCTTTTATAGCTGTTAAAATTCTGCTTCATGAACCCCAAACCCATATGCAAATGTGAAGCTCAACCTTTGATAAGCCATTTTATTTCCCTCTTAGTTAATGAAGTGAAAATACACCATTTTATACTAAGATTAAATTGCTAAAATGTTTCACTCTGGTCCCCAGTTAGTTGTAATTAAAAATAGAAAAAGAAGAACAGGGAAGTCACTCACTTTCTTCAGGTGTCCTGAGGCATGGAAGGGATACTTGAATGAAGGTGAGAAGGTGGGAGGAAAGAGCAGGGTGAGAGCACAAGGGGCAGTCCCCCCCCACCTCACTTGGCAAAGGCTTGTCCCCACGCCTGCAGTCCCCAGTGGCTCAGCATGGGGCTGCCCCAGTGTATGAAAAAGTGTGTGTGTGGGGGTGTGGGTGATGATGACATATAGCTATCTCTGTGGGTGTGACAGAAAATGGGTGAGGGAGTATCTTTGTACCTCTGTGTGCATGTATGCACATGTGTTACACAGGTAGTCAGGGGTGTGAGAGAAAATGAATGAGGGCATATATGTACTTGTGTGCATGAGAATGACCTGCAGGTACATGTGTGTGTGAAGAGAGAAGGAGGGAGTAGAGTACATAGATATTTGTACAGGGACACATGGGTGTGAGAGAGAATGCACAAAGGGGAGGATATGTACTGATGTGTGTCTGTGTGGGTGTTATGTAAATGTATGAGTTAGGGGGGAGGGCTGTATATTCATGAATGTGGGTGTATGAGAGATGAGGGGAGCAGCTAGGTATGTGCAGGAGTGGATACCTGTACAGATGAAGGGGTGGATACATGTATATGTGAGCACATGAGCAGCACAAAGGTATATGTGTGTGGAAGAGCAATGCATAGGTGAAGGAGGGCATCTATGTGTGTATGTGAGTGTGTAGGTGGGGAGATCTGGATATAAATGTGTGCCAAATATAAATGTGTGTTTGAGTGTCTTAGTGAGGTGAGTTGTTGATGTGTACATGTATGATGCTGTGAGTAAGGAGAAATGAGGGGGTTTATGGACATGTGTGTTTGCATATGGGTGAAGGAAACATATATGTATGTGTCCGTGAGTGCACTTAGTGTATGGGGGAGGGGCATAGTGTTGTGTTGGTGTTTGTGAATATGTCTGTGAGGTGTATACATACATGGAGCTGTCTGGGTATTTGTGAGGAGGCTGTAGATAATGTGGATGAGTTTATGTACAAGTAAGAGTGTATATATGAATGTCGATGTGACAACATATGATGAGGGGGTGGTGTGCACATGAGGGCAAGTTTGGGGAAGCATGGAGGAATGTGTATGGAATGATATGTATGCATATGTGAAGGGCGTGGGTTAAATGAGCATATGTACATGTCTGCGAGAGAACATCCAGGTGAGGAGGTACATGTGTGTATGCCCATGAGAGAATGGGTGAGGGTTGGGTATATGTACGTGTGTGCACATTGTGTCCATGGTCAGCATAGCATAAAGTGGGGTGTGTACAGGTGTGTAGGTGTGTCGGTGGTGGCCATGTGTATACTGGTGAAGGATATAGCCACAATCTGAGTGTGGGAATGTATGGGTAAATGTGGACTATGTGTGTGTGTGTGTGAATGGAATGCATAAGGACATGGATGTGAGTTTACCGTTGCAGGAGGTATGCATGAATGGATAAATTGTTGTATATGTACTTCTGTTGGTGTCTAACTTTATGAGTGAGCTATAGATGCATGCGAATGTGTGTGTGTGAGTGTGTTTGTGAAGGGTGTGTAGAGGCATAGTTGTGTATGTGTGTTTATGCATGAGGCAGGTCTACAAGCATGTACTTGTGAGAAAGCACGGATGAGGCCAGTGTGTATGTGTGTGCATGTGTGTATGTGTTTGTGTTTGAGTGTATAGGGTAGAAAGTTTAGATTCACTTGTGTATATGCATGAGTGGACAGTTGAGGGGATAGTAAAAGTATGTGCGTGTGCAACATAGTTGAAGTTGTAAGTTCATGGGTCTGTGTATGTGAGTGTAAGTATGATAGGATTAAATATGTGGGTGCACATTATGAGATTATGGGTTTGGGATGTACACACATGTGTGAGTGAGATGATGGCACAGGTAGGTTTATACGTATGTGTACATACATGCGATGATGAGAGACTGAGTGTAAATGTATGTGTGTGAGGAGGTGTATATATGCGCATAAATGTATGGAGGAGGAGTCCAGGTATGTGCGTGAGTCCAAGTGGGATCTATATGTATCTGTGTGCTTTCGTGGATGGATAAAGGAATATGTGTGTGTGTGTTTAGGTGACATATTTTTGTACATGTGTGTATGTTAAAGTGTGTGACTGTGGAGAGAGTGTTCCTGCTACTGTGTGAGTCTATGTCAAGAGGTGTGTGTGTGTGTGTGTGTGTGTGTTTATAACTCTGGGTGAGGGATATGTATTTAAGTGTGTGTGAGTGTATACATTAGGGATTATATGATTATGTCCTGTGTGTGAATGTATGGATGGGGGAGATTATATGTACTTGTGAATGTATGTGAATGTGTGGTTGGATATATGGACACATGTATTTATTTGTACATCTGTTTGTGCATATACCTACACATGTGTGTATGTGTGTTTATGGGTGCAAGCAAAAGTAAGAGTGTGAATAGTGAGTTTCTCATTGAGACAGTGTCTACATATGTATGTTTGAATACACAGGTGAAGGGGTGCATATGTCTGTCCATGCTTTGGTGATAAGGTGAGGGAGTTTACATGTCACTGTGTATGTGTCTTCTAGGGGTGTAGATGGGTCAAATCTGTGTGTATGAGTATGTCTGCATGGTTGAGGGCTTGTGTGTGTATATGTATGTTTAGGAGTGCACAGAAAAGTGAAGTATATATATTTGGGCACTTATGTGTGATGGGTCACATACTTCGTGTGTGAAAGTGCACAGGGAAGGGGCACATATACGTGTCAGCATATGGACGACTGATTTTTGCATGTCTGTGCATGAGGATATGGATAAGGGGTTTCTACATACATGCTTGAGTGTGTGTGTGCAGTTTACGGAAGTGCGTGGTATGTCAGGGGCTAATAGCTCCAGTGTGGACAAGGGTGGCTATGTGTACATGTGTGAACTTGAGACTATATAGGCGACATGAGTGTATATGTACCTGTGTGTCAGTATACATACGAGGTGGTATGTGTGTGTGTGTGTGTGTGTTTGTGTGAAAGGGGGTGTATTTGTGTATGTGTATGTTTGAGTGGACCTTATATGTATCTGTACGTGTGTCTGTATGTGTGTGTGTGTACTAGCAAGCTGTATGCATAGGTGTGTTTGTGAGGATATGGTTGAGTGGGCTGTGTATTTATGTGTGTAGTGTTTAAGTAACTTCACTAGATGTGTAAGTATGTGAAAGACAGCACAGGGCTGAGGGTGGTCTGTATACGTTTTGTGTGTCTGTAAGCAGATATCTGTGTGGGTTGTATACAACTCTGGGTGTGTAGAGGGTGTGAGTGTGAGAGGCATTGTGAAAATGCTTCGCACAGAGTGTGGTACCTAACCAACCATTCAGTAAATGTCAGGTGTCACATAGATATTGTTACAATTTTGATTATCAGCAGCAGAGTCTCCAAGTAGTCTGTTGGGCTAACGGGAGTTGTATTTATGGATTCCTACCGAGCAATGGAAAAGAGGGTGCAGAGGAAGGTCTGAGGAGAGCTGTGTATCCTGGTTCTCCTTCCCTCCAAGGACACTGGCCTGCAACTGCCACAAGTCCAAAGAGTGGCCCAAACAGCATTTTCAGGCACTGATGGATTCGGGCACAGCTTTCCTCCAGCAGGTCCGAGAATCAAGGTTGTCTGTGGACCACTCCAGCCCAGCCAACCCGCTGAGAAACAAAGCACTGAGCAACAAAAATGCAGGTGTGGGACTGGGGAGTTGTGAGAGACAGTGGGCCTTTATCTGAAACTGGTATCTGGTTCTTGCCCTTAATTCCTTTGCTTGAGACACTGGAGATTCCATTCTGTGCCCTGGTTCATGTGACCATTTAATAAGGGCCCAACACTCTGTGTTCCTGGTAGGTGCTGGTTGCAAAGAGATCTGCAGTCACTCGTTCAACAAAAACCTTGGGCGAGGCCCCTTGTGCAAGGCACAAGTGAAAAGTCAGTCAGAAGAAGCCCTCCCCACCAGGAGCGCTCAGTCTTCACTTGCACCACTCTCTCCTGGCTGCCCTTCCCGCCCCCCCGGCCCTGTAACAACTCACCTCTGTGGGGAAGGGGTATCTTCTCAGCTGTTTTTGTTGAAAAGGCTATATTTCCCAGAAGGCTGTAAACCACTGCATCAGTGACATGAGGAACATGTGCTTACCGATAACCTGGGCAGTTGGCTGGGCAGGAGGGCCCCCAAGCCCCTTTGGCTGAGGCTCTGGTTCAGCATGTGAGGAGGGGTCGGGAATCCACATGTTTCCACCCCCAGGTGATTGCTAAGACAGACAAGTCCAGAGAAAAACTCTGGGAATCACAGAGATTCAGAGCGAAAAGGGACTGTGGAAGCCATCATCCTGCAGATGAGGAAACAAGGGGTAGGAACAGCAAGTGGCTTGGCCACAGCCACACATGAACAAACCATAGGCCACAGCATACATTTGACCAGGGCCCCACTTCCCAAATGGTGGGGACGGGAAGACCAGAGTAGAAAGTGCAATTACATTAGGGGTCTTCTCAATGCTCCCCACTCCCGCCTGGTCCTGGAAGATCCCTGTTGGTGAGTGCTGCTCACGTCCTGGGAGGATGCTGAGGAAGAAAAAAGGTTATGGAAGCCAGGCTCAATGTGTGACTGCAACCCTGCCAGGGCAGCTGCATTCAGCGTTAAGGCACAGGTGACACAGAAACTCCAGCCTGGCATGGGGGAACCTTGCTGGGAGGCCAAAATATCTGACCTGGGGGTCCCCTTGTTGCTGCAGTTCATGTACCCCTCACACCAGCTGCCAATCTCTGCCATCACCCTCCGTGTCACCTGGTCATCTCAGATGCCGAATGCTGGCAGGTGCTTTTCAAGTCCCTAGCCCACCACAGACCTCAACGCCTCCTTTATACTCTGTGACCACAATGTCTTCCAAGAACTTATGCCAGTGATTTGAGAATGACTGCCTCTAGCTTGGAGCTTCATTTGCCAAGGAGCTTTTACTTGGGTGTGAGAGGTGAGAGGGGAGGGCTGGGGAGGCAGGGCACTATGTGGGGACCATGGTGTCAGGGTGGCTGTGGACAGCTCTGCCCCAACCACCAGCTGACCTCATGTCCTGGGCTCCTAGTGTTCTCACTTGACAGTGGCTGGGCCTAGGGAAAAATGGAACCATTAGCTTTACTAGCTGGAGCACAGAGCTGCTGAGTCTGCTGGGATTTTCCCATCATGCACTCTGCTGCCTGTAATGATTGGCTAAAACCTGATTTCCAAAGTACTCTGGCCTTCTCTGCCTAGCTCCGTCATGTAGGGTCTTGTAGCCCTTGCCCTGTGTTTTCCTACCACCTGCACCCTCTGTGCCCTCTGTGTTACTCTGTGCCCTCTGTGTTACTACTGCTGTAGGTTCCTCCATTGGGATATTGCTCCAGAAGACAGGGTCTGGGCATCCTGCATACACCTCATCCACAGTCCTGGAAATCGTGTGTGCCCAGAAATGTGTGTACCCCCATTGCTGAACAAAACCCCAATATTCAGAGCCCCCTCCAGTGCCAGCCAGGATGTGTTCACTCTGTTAGTGGCCACATCTACTCCTATGACAGGGGATAGTGAGGAACAGGCCAGGAAATCACATCCCTAGTTCCCACAAACCCCAGGCACAGGCATAGTATCTCAGTCCTCAGTGGCCCTGGGAATTATCCTCAACTTATGGTCAAAAAAAAAAGAAAGAAACGAGGCTTGGGAATATCAGGTAATTTACCCACATAGGTAGTCATTTGGCAGAGCCAGGTTGGAATCCACATTCCGATGAGGATTAAGTGAGAAGAGTCAGCAGGCCACCAGGCAGGGCTCCATGGATGACAGCGCTCAGCACACTTTTCCCACATGGTGGCAGAGCCGTGGCACCAGGGGAAGGAACTACCCTCCCCGGGCCTCAGTTTCTTCTCCCATAACTTAATGGGACTGATTTCCCAAGTCTCCCTCTCCAAAACACTGAGTTGCCAGCAGGTGAAGTAGAAAGAAGAAAGCAGCAAGGCAATGGGGTGGAAGGTCTCTAAAGTCATAAGACTTTCCTTTCCCCTATCACAGCGACTCGTTAACTAGGGTCCACAGGCAAGCTTCAAGAGAGCTACTGATCCCTGAAACAGTCCACGCAATGTTGTATGCATGTGCCTGGGCGGAGTTTTCTGGAGAACGCAGCTCTAGTTTTAATTTGAGTCTAGGACCCCAAAGAGAGTAGTGGAGGACAGAGAAAATCCTTCAGGAGAACACCCTATACCCACTGGGCACTGATCCCCAGCTCCATTTTTCATATCACTGGGAAGGTCTAATCTGTCTTAAAAGAGCCGTACTTGAGAATTAGGAGTACCAATTGCATATGGCTTAAGTCACTTGACAGAGGGCCTTAAAAGCAGATACACTGGGGGACTCATTCACAGCACAGCCACTTGCTGGCTGTGAAACCTCAACCCACTTTCTTCCCTTTGCTGAGCCTCAGGGTGAACACCTGCACAGGGGACATAATACCTCTAGAATTGCCACGAAAGTTCTATGAGCAGAAGTATTGCTACTACCCAGCATGTGTTTGGCATTGGGCAAATGTTATTGTCCTTTCACCCAAGTCTAATGACAAAGTCAAGTTCTGATGATTCTTCAGAGTTGGCATGCTCCACTCTGAACTAGTTATTACTGCTCTTATTCACTAGGTGCAAATGGAGGGCCAGCTGCATGTCAGGAATGGCCCCAAGTGCTCCACACACATTTACTCAGTCCAGCATCACAACAGCACACCAGGGAGGTGCTGTTTTCACCTCCATTTTGCAAATGAAGCAATGGAGGCAGGTGTTGAGGTGCCCAAAGTCACCCAACTGATAAGGGGCAAAGCGCAGCTTCTAGCCCCCAAAACCCTAATGCAGATCCATGTGAGGTGTTACGTATTATCCACTCCTGTCCGTGAGCAGTAAGGGTGCACAAGTCTGGGTTTTCCTCAGGCTCCTGAGAGAAGCCTCAGCTTACCCCAAATTCTAGTATCCTCAGCTCTGGCAAGGCCCTGCATGTTCATGGCTAGATGACTCATGCCAGCCCACTCCCGCTGCTAGGCTGAACTCAACCAGGTCCACTGAACTCATGAAGCCAGAGCCCCATCAATGCCTATCGTTATAATCTCTGCTCCACTTGCTCTTTCATTCATAAAGAAATCCATGGCGCCATCCATTCACTTGAGAACTCTGTCCCTTTTGCCTCCCTCCCTCCCTGTCCTTTCACACGCCTCTCACTTCTGCCTCATCCCCTATGACACATGACACTGAGCTGATGGCATCCTTCCATATGTTTCTATGTGCTCATATCAGATTTGGATACAAGCACACACACGTGTACACACATACACACACACACACACACACACATATTTGGGGAGGTTGGTCATTATTTTACAGAACTGAGATCATATTGTGTACACTTTCCTGCACTTTGCTTTCCTTACTCAGCTGTCCTTCCCAGACAATCCCTCTAGGGCAACAGGCAAAGTTCCAGCTCAGTCTTTTTCATGGCTGTGTTCATATTCATCATCCACCTTGTCTTTTAGCCATGCTGAAGTACTAGCTGTTCCCCAAATACCCTAGGTTGGGTCCTGCCCCTGTGCATTTGCCCCTCCCACTCCCTCACCTGGAAAGTCCACTTCTCTGTCTGCCTAGAAGACATCTACTCATCTTTCCCCCCCACCCTTTGGAAGAACAATTTATAAAATTCATTTATTTTTTTATTTAATTTTTTAATTTATTTTCAGTGTAACAGTATTCATTGTTTTTGCACCACACCCAGTGCTCCATGCAATCCGTGCCCTCTCCAATACCCACCACTTGGTTCCCCCAACCTCCCACCCCCCACCCCTTCAAAACCCTGAGATTGTTTTTCAGAGTCCATAGTCTCTCATGGTTCACCTCCCCTTCCAATTTCCCTCAACTCCCTTCTCATAAAATTTATTTTTAAATGAAAAATTTTTTAATAACCCAAACTTAGAGGCTTCAAAACCAGTGTTCCAATTTACTCCAATGTTGTATTAGTCGAGGACTTGTGTGGTCGAAAACAAGGCGGTCCCATCCTTATAAGGTACCTGGAGAGGAGAGGTCAGGATTTGGACAGTGTTTTCCGGGCATTCAGTGTGTTTCTAATTGAATTTAATCCGTGTAAGGTGAAGCCTCCAGAACCATCTCAAACCTCCATTAACTACTGTTTTCAACCTGAAATGTTTATGTTTTCTACTATGATTCCTGAAGCAAAAATTGCCAAGACCCAATTTAATTTTCTTTTTTCTTCGCATCATTATAAAACATGTGAATCCCACTAAATGAGTATCATTTTCATGAATAATCTGATAAACATTATTTCTATCCAAAAAAAAGATGATTCCTGAAATGTTTCAAAGGTACAAGAATTATTCACAAAGTATGGATTTTGACACATGAGAGGGCAAAACAATTTTAAACAACTACTATTTATCACTTAGAGGGGAAAGCAAGTTGAGTACAAATAATAAGCTTATGAGAATTAACATATGAAAATAGAGAATATTGCAGTTAATTAAGCTAAAGCAATTTTATTTCCCTTCATAATAACCACTTATATTAATGAGAGTGAGTCCATGGAATAATTTTAATTCTGAGATGCACTCATCCTTCAGTGGTTCAAATGTACTCCAAGTGAGATTCTCAGAGAGGCTTAAGAATGCTAAAGGAAAAGTGATGGTCCATTGTCATGGGTTTTAGAGAAAAAACAAACACACCACGATTGTTCATCTACTCATCTGTTGAGACTCAGCTCATGGCAAGATTTTCTTGACCATCAACTGACCTGGAAAAATTGACCTTGCTCTCCTGTGTCCTCAAGGGGCTCTGAACAGACTTTTATCTGAGGACACGTAAAATGTTAGTGAAGTCACGTGCTGATGTCTGCCTCTCCCAACAAGGCTCTATATGTTCCAGGAAAACATACTTGTCTGCTTTGTATACAACTAGCCCTCTACAGTTACCAAATAAACATTTGCTGATACTGTGAACGAACAAATGGGATGAACAAGAGCCTGAACCAGAGGACCGGCAGTGGAGGGGAGCAGTGCTGGCAGACATCAGGGCCATTTATGAGGTCGAACTAACTGCCAGGACTTGGCAACTGACCTGAGTGTTTCTTCATTTCCCTAAGAACATAAGCACCAGGGAAGATCACATCTGTCTTATTCGTATTTCCCTCCCTGTGGCCTGGATTAAATAGTGCCTGGTACGTAGTTGGTACTCCCTAAATATTTATAAAAGAAATGAATTCCACTGTATCCAGGGTCTCTGGCTTGGGCCTTGCCCCTAACCCTGAGGAAGGTGCTCTTCAGCAGGCCAAGCCTCTGACTCTGTGGTCAGAGACTTCTGCCATCTGCTTGCCCACCTGAGCTGTCCAAATCAAGGGACAGGACAATTCCTCCTCAGAACCTTCCGGTGCCCTGCACCTCAGCTTGCCCCAGCTATCTCCAGCCCAGGCTGGGGCTGAGGAGTGGCTGTGCATGCGTGCACCCACATACACATGTGCAGATCTAAGTGTGCAAATGGCATGTTTGAGTGTGATGCAGGATCCTAGCAGGGAAGCTCAGAATATTTCTACCACACAGAGGATGAGGAGGCTGAGCCCAAGTGTTCTCCCGGGAGCACTAGAGGAAACCAAAGTTTCTGTGCTGCTGGTTGGGGGGGGGGTAAAGAATGGGAAGAGCTGCCTCAGTCTCCTCTCACCACTAGGCCAGAGTCCAGACTGGCAGGAAACCTTGAGCCCAAAGCAAACTCAGAAAGTAGACATATCTGGGGCATATTTACTGGGGTGCCTTTAGGAACACTGGGTCTGGGAATAGGTATAGAAGAAGAGATTCAGGCCCCTGGGAGAGCTTCAGGAAGAAGAGACAACCCCATGCTCATAGCCCCATCCAAAGGAGAGGTTGCCAAAGGTTGAACATGGCTCACAAAGGGCAAAAAAAAAAAAAGGAGGGGGGCAGGGGAGAGCAAGTCCTTCTTGGGATCCATAGCCACACTTGCCAATGGCCCCATCTATAAGTCACATCCTCTCTTTGCTGACCCAAGGAATAATCATACTAAGACAAAGCAGTGGCCTCAGCAAAGGCACTGGCATTGAAGAATGTAGAAATTTCCACAGGTATCATGAGGAGCTTAGTTTGTCTGGAGGTACATGATGGGCGGGTGTAAGAAGTGTGGTAAGGCAGGTGGCTCCATCCTGAGTGGAATGTGAGGGGGAGGTGAGAGTGGGCTAGGAAAAGGTTTAGGCAGGGCTGTGGTGTGATTGGTTGGGCCCATAAAGAACACTCTGGTGGCGGTGTGGAAAACAGACTGGAGGAGGGTAAGATCGAGGAGATGTTTAGGAGACAGACTCTGTAGAGTGGGGCAGTGATGAGGGGTTGGAATGTCAGCCTAGATGTCAAGGAGATGATGGGAAGCTATGGAAGATGGGCTGGATTTGAAGGAAGTCTGGACTGTGGGAAGCAAGAGTCTAGTCAGAGGTGCCATGGCTTTGCAAAGAACCAGGAACAGAAATGATGAACAAAAGAGGAGCTGCAGGGGGATGTTTGTGTGGGTAGAGGGATTTGGAGGCACTGTCTTGACCAGTTGGAATTGGAGGTCTCAGTGGTCGGCTGAGTACAAATGCCTCTCAGGCAGTTGGGATGAGGTCAGCACAGGAGAGTACAACATGACATTGACCACATGAGATGACTCAACCCTCAAGCTGGGCTGGAAAGACATCAATGACCCAGAACAGAGGCTCAGACAGATTGGGCAATCATGGCCTTCAACCTGGCAAAAGGTGCATGCCGTGAAGCCTGACAGCGATGAGTTCTCCCAACTTAAGATCTACTTCCCTTATGTATGGCTTGGAGGAGATGCATTTAACTTAAGTTTGGATTATAAAATGTTTACACAAGCATTTATTCCATTAGTATCTTCACTTCCCACCTCAGAACTAAATGTCTGTACTAATTAAATACATTTATTTTAACTGCAGAAGCATTTATTTCCAAAATAAGGACATGTTAATTATCTGCAGAGTGAAATTAACCCCAGGATGCTAATCTATACATTCATCTGCCTGGATATATATTACCCGTGGATGCCCGGGTATACTGCCAACCACATTGCAGCACCACTCAACACACTCCTGAACACAGGCACTCTTACCAGCTTGATCCGCATCCTTCTCGTTATCCTCTTACTGAGAACGGCACCATGCTCATTCCAAACCTAAGAAGACTAGAGATTCAAGATTCACAAGCATGTGCTAATATAATTCAAGGGCATTTTTGCTGGGAGAGAAGGTAACTGTCTCCAATTACCCTGAGGAGTTTTTTTGCTCATGTTTTATGAGAACTGACACCTTAATTCTCTTGTCACTGATACCTCCTAGACACGGGTACATATCTGTAATTCTCATGATAAGTCATTAGTATTAATTAAGCCACATCAGTAGCATAATTTAGCTAGTCAGTCAACATCTTCAGAGAACTCACAGTGGGGGCAGCCCCAACTCATAACATTGGAGAGTTAATAAGGGAAGAAATGCAGCATGGGAAAGAAAGAGTTTTCTAGAAAGATGGGCATTTCTCTCTTCACAGCCACGGGGGAGTCACTCACAGAAACCTCAAGAAGGAGTGAGATCCTCTTTTATGACATGTATGCTTTTCTTCACTGAACAATGGAGCAGCGATACCTTGGAGCCATCTGGCACCCAAAGGGAGGAACTTCAGAGAGAGGGGAATGCACATGGTTCTAGCAGGGATTTGACCTTTGGCCAAATTCCCGCCTTTGGTCCACCAATCCTGGTCAGTCAGAAGTGAAAAGGTGAGAGAGCTCTTATTTAACAGAATCCCTTCCTTCCTTTTCTCCATCCCTTCCTCCTTTCTCTCCCCCTTCCTACCACCCTTTCTTTTTTCAAGAATATTTACTGAGCACTTACTATGTGCCAGGCACTGTACTAAATAATGGAAGGACATTTGTGAACAAATAAAAGTCCCTGCCCCTAAGGAGCTGAGCTCCAAGTGAGGTAGGGGATACTTATAAAGAAATTAACAAAAAAACAAACAGTATTTCAGGAATTGAAAAGTGCTATAAAGAAAAATAGAGGAGGGTAAGGTGACAGACGTGATTAGAGCAGATGCTATTTTAATACCAGATACTTCCCATGTATCACAGAGACATGGCAGTCCAATGACATGGTTCCTTACACAGACAGGTGCAGAAGTCCAATGAGGTAGTTTGATACACCATACAGATCCCCTGGCCCCATGGAGAGGATACATAATCACTGACTACCAGAGACCCCCCAAAATGTTCTTTTTGTATCTCCATTTACAGTCTTCCCTGGGATGATCAAAACATCATCCATTGCAGGGATTAGATGGGGTTAGGCCCAGGTGACTTAACTTAAGCATGGAGACTTAGACTGGATATTCCCAAGGTGGCAGTGGAAGTCAGTAGGAAGGTAGAGATTCCCACTCTTGGGTACCCAGATTCAGGAGGTATACACATAGTGTTAGTAACGACTGGAATAACTTCTCACCTTCAAAAGTACTAGCTGGGTGCTGTTGGAACTACAGACTGTGAACACCCAACTGGCTTTCTTAGCCCAGTACTACATGCCAGTGCCTACAGAAACACATGGCCATCACCATCTATTTTTCCCCTGGGGTAGCGCCTTTCCCGTGGGGATCTCCTGGCTCCTGAAGAGTGGTAGGACTGGAAATGAGGTTTCTATTTCCATTAATGAAACATAGGTTAGACTCAAGTTAAGTAAAAGAACCTCAAATTGAATGAACCTTGATTTTTTTGAGAGTGATCCTACATCAAGTACATGTAAGGGTTCATTAAAATTTTCCAAATTAAGGACTGAAACCCCAAATCCTGTGGCCAGCTATTCATCCTTGATTGTGTTGTGTAGAAGAAATATGGCAAAACATATGGTTGAATTAGGTCATTTTACACATATGATTTTTAAACACACTAAAGTAGATTCATGTGTCATACCCTAAGTTCAAGGGGCTTGAATTTGCTTTGCCTGGCAGCCAGTGGTTCTCAGGACCATACTCAAGAGGTATGTATTATCAAATATCTCTGATAAATGACAATGGAGGAAAGATTGCCTTCATATGCCTATGGATATCTACCAATTTGAAAGAACATCTCATGTTACTGAGGCTCTTGTCCCTTCTTAGTGGGCCACAGGTAGCATTAAAGATGTGAATTATCTGGGAGACTTCAGTCTGTGTAGATTACTATTATATACCAATCTGTTCATTTGTTTTTGCCCATCTCCTCCCACAGGAATGAGTGCCCCATGATTGTTTTGTATACCGCTATACCCCCAGTGCCCAAATAAAGTCTGGCCCTGAGTAGATACTCAACAAATGTTTGTTGCATGAATGAATGACATAACTTGTTGCATTAGGTCTCTGGGAAAACACAAGCCACAGCCCCATGAGGTACTACTAGGTTGCCTGAAGAAGGCTGTTTATTCTGTTTTACTCTATACTTCTGAGAGTGCTTTATATATTCTAGATTTAAGTGGGTTTTTTGTCAGATATGTGCTTTGCAAATATTTTTTGTGCCTTGTCTTTTCATTCTTTTAATTGTGAGCTATGAAGAGCTGAATTACTAAATTTTGATGAAGTCTAGTTTACCATGCAGTTCTTTTATGGTTTGTGCTTTGGGTGTCATATCTAAAAAGTCTACCTAAGCCAAGGTTGCATGGATTTTCTTCTCCTATGTTTTCTTCTAGAAGTTTTACAGTTTTAGGTTTGATATTTGGGTCTGTAATCCATTTCAAGTTAATTTCTGATTAAGGTGAGGTCATAATAAAGGTTCAGGTTTTTTGTTTGTTTGTTTGTTTTTTGGCATTTGAATATCCAATTGTTCCAACACCACTTGTTGGAAAGATTACCTTTTCTCTATGAATGCAGCAGTAACAGCACACTATTGAAAACATAAATGTTCATTAATAGAGGACCAGTTAAATAAACTTCAGCACATCTATTCAGTGGAAATCCATGGCACATTTACAACGAAACTGCTCTACAAATGCATTTAAAAGTAAAATTCATTTGCATTTCCTTTTCTGTGAACTGTCCATTCATTTTTTCATTCAATAAATATTCATTGAGGGGCGCCTGGGTGGCTCAGTGGGTTAAAGCCTCTGCCTTTGGCTCAGGTCATGATCCCAGGGTCCTGGGATCGAGCCCCACATCGGGCTCTGTGCTCTGCAGGGAGCCTGCTTCCTCCTCTCTCTCTCTCTCTGCCTGCCTATCTGTTTACTTGTGATCTCTGCCTGTCAAATAAAAAATAAAATCTTTAAAAATAAATAAATAAATAAATAAATAAATAAATAAATATTCATTGAGTTCCTACTGTGTACCAAGCACTCTTCTAGGCACTGAGGACACAGCAGTGATGTCTGGTAGGGAAAAACAGACAATAAACAAAAAATTACAAACACATTAAGTCTGATGATAATAAAAGCAATAGAGAAAAAGAAAGCAGAGTAAGAAAGGTAGGGTGTATGGGATTGGAGGTTTACAATTTTAAATAGGATGGTCATGGGGGCCTTTTCCAAGAAGGTGGCATTTAAGTGAAGACTTAAAGGAGGTGAAGGAGTAAGCCATACAGATATCTGGGGGACAAGCATTATAGGCTGTGGGAACAGCAAGACCCTGAGGTGAGCTCTGTTGGAGGAGAATGAAGTCTCCAGTGTCACTGGAGAAGAATGAGCAAGTGGAGGGGAGCAATAGGAGATAAGTGGGGACAGACAACAGATCACATAGGCTTTGTAGGTTACTATGAGGACTTTGGCTTTGACTCTGAGTGAGAATGAGGAGTGATTAGGAGGGTTCATCAGAAGAGAGACAGGTTTATCTTGTTAATTTGCAGGGGTTCTTTAAATATTAAGGAGATTACTTCATCTGCCATATGTTTTGATATTTATTACTCCCCATTTATCTTATGTGTCAACTTTGCTTATAATGCTTCTTTAAATAAAACTTGTTAATCTTGACTTAGTCAAATTTATCATTTTTTTCCCCAATGGATAGTAGTTATTGGCCTACCCAGAATGAATTTTTGCTTCATCCAGTAATAGGCCACAATTTTCATTTGGAATCCATCCTTCTCCCCACTCCTCCTTCCTTGTAATATGCATGGTTTTAGGAGCCTGAAGTCTATTGGAAATAATCAGGCCTGGCAATGTCAAATACTGCATTCCCTAGCACATGCTTTCCTCAGTCAACAGTTACTGGTTTAACACAGAAATGAAACCTCAACTCCTCCCAGGGCCCAGCTATTGGCTTCCAGTTCCTCATCCTCTTCTGAACAGGAGATCAAACTCCATAACAGACTGCCTAAATTACCCTGTGCCCATCTGTTTGCAAGGTCTGGGGGACTGAGATTCTGCCTCTCTCCACTCCATAACTCTTTCATATATGAATAGAAATAAGCAACCTCATGATCTATTATCTATATTATTTTGACTCAAATCAGAGGGAAAAGGAAAAAGTCAGCAGTACCCAGAGAGTTCTCAAGCCTTCAGACTGAACTCTGCCTATACATACAAAATATACATACCTCTTTCCTTTAATGCTTTTATTGGCTCCCACCAAGTGGGAGCCAATAACTGTTTCCCCACCCAGTGTATAAAAATAATAACTACCTCATAGAGTTGGAGGAGTTAAATCAGTTATTATATCTAAACCACCAGGGGACTGCATCAAACAAGTGCTTCCTTAGGGTGGACCTACCTTGTCTCCTCTTCCAAGACCATGTTTAGGCTGGTGTTTCTAGTTTCCTCAATTATGTCATTTTCATTTGGGGAGCGGTTTAGTGTCTTCGGTGATCTTTTAAGTGCCTGAGCAGTCCCTCATTGATGACAATCCTAATAGAACTGCTTTTCCTTCAATTGTGTGAAAATGCATTACATTTCTACAGTCTTAAGAGAAATTAGATGTTGTCTGTTGGTGTTTAGCCAATCTGATTTTTTATTTCCATTGTCTTTGTATTTTTGGTTTTGCTTTTTAGAAGAGACCCACTTTTTTACATTACTTTTTGCTGTGTTTACTTCTTCTCTAAAACACAATTAAATATTAGAGGCATTGTTTATTTGAATTTTTTTATGGATCAAAAGTCGCATTGAATCTATATGTTAATGTAGGGTGATTTGACATTGGTATAAGGTTGACATCCTATCCAAAGGTAGGATATGTTTTTCCATATGTTCCACTCTTCTCTTATGTCCCTCAACAGTTTTCTTCATATAAATGTTGCATTTTTAAAGTTTATTCTTGTTTTTTAAATATCCTTTCTAAAAATTATTTTCAATGTGGCCTCTTCTCTATTTGTTCTACATCATGAATAGGCAAACTATGGCCTATGGGTTAAGCCCCACCCACTGGCTATTTTTGTAAATAAAGTTTTGTAATACAGTTTAAAAGGCCATACCCAGTCCTGTGCATGTCATCCATGGCTGCTTTTGTCCCACAGGGGCAGAACTGAGTAGTCACAACAGAGACCATGTGGCCTGCAAAGCCAAAAATATTTACTATCTGGCCTCTTACACAAGTTTGTCCATCTCTGCTCTATGTTTTTGATCTGCTTGTTGAATAAAAGAAGGCTATTAATACCTATATATTAATTTTACACCCAACTACCTTGTTAAAAGTGTTCCTTTTTAATAGTTTTATAGTATTTATCTTAGGTTTTCTAGGTATAACATCTGCAAATACTTTTTAAAATTTTTTTATTTTTATTTTTTTATAAACATATAATGTATTTTTATCCCCAGGGGTACAGGTCTGTGAATTGCCAGGTTGTCCATAACCCCACCCCCCTCTCCTGACCGCCCGACCCCCAGCAACCCTCAGTTTGTTTTGTAAAATTAAGAGTCACTTATGGTTTGTCTCCCTCCCAATCTCATCTTGTTTCATTTATTCTTTTCCTACCCCCCAAATCCCCCACATTGCATCTCCACTTCCTCATCAGGGAGATCATATGATAGTTGTCTTTCTCCGATTGACTTACTTCACTAAGCATGATACCCTCTAGTTCCATCCACGTCATCACAAATGGCAAGATTTCATTTCTTTTGATGGCTGCATAGTATTCCATTGTGTATATATACCACTTCTTCTTTATCCATTCATCTGTTGATGGACATCTAGGTTCTTTCCGTAGTTTGGCTATTGTAGACATTGCTGCTATAAACATTCGGGTGCACTTGCCCCTTTGGATCACTACATTTGTATCTTTAGGGTAAATACCCAGTAGTGCAATTGCTGGGTCATAGGGTAGTTCTATTTTCAACTTTTTGAGGAACCTCCATGCTGTTTTCCAGAGTGGTTGCACCAGCTTGCATTCCCACCAACAGTGTAGGAGGGTTCCCCTTTCTCCGCATCCTCGCCAGCATCTGTCACTTCCTGACTTGTTAAATTTTAGCCATTCTGAGTGGTGTGAGGTGGTATCTCATTGTGATTTTGATTTGTATTTCCCTGATGCTGAGTGATGTGGAGCACTTTTTCACGTGTCTGTTGGCCATCTGGATGTCTTCTTTGCAGAAATGTCTGTTCATGTCCTCTGCCCATTTCTTGATTGGATTATTTGTTCTTTGGGTATTGAGTTTGCTAAGCTCTTTATAGATTTTGGACACTAGCCCTTTATCTGATATGTCATTTGCAAATATCTTCTCCCATTCTGTCAGTTGTCTTTTGGTTTTGTCAACTGTTTCCTTTGCTGTGCAAAAGCTTTTGATCTTAATGAAATCCCAATAGTTCATTTTTGCCCTTGCTTCCCTTGCCTTTGGCGATATTCCTAGGAAAAAGTTGCTGCAGCTGAGGTCAAAGAGGTTGCTGCCTGTATTCTCCTCAAGGATTTTGATGGATTCCTTTCTCACATTGAGGTCCTTCATCCATTTTGAGTCTATTTTCATGTGTGGTGTAAGGAAATGGTCCGATTTCATTTTTCTGCATGTGGCTGTCCCAATTTTCCCAACACCATTTATTGAACAGGCTGTCTTTTTTCCATTGGACATTCTTTCCTGCTTTGTCGAAGATTAGTTGACCATAGAGTTGAGGTCTATTTCTGAGCTCTCTATTCTGTTCCATTGATCTATGTGTCTGTTTTTGTGCCAGTACCATACTGTCTTTTTTTTTTTTAATTTTTATTCATTTGACAGAGAGAGAGAGAGATCACAGGTAGGCAGAGAGGCAGGCAGAGAGAGAGGGAAGCAGGCTCACCGCTGAGCAGAGAGCCCGATGCGGGGCTCGATCCCAGGACCCTGAGATCATGACCTGAGCCGAAGGCAGAGGCTTAACCCACTGAGCCACCCAGGTGCCCCAGTACCATACTGTCTTGACGATAACAGCTTTGTAATAGAGCTTGAAGTCCGGGATTGTGATGCCACCAACTTTGGCTTTCTTTTTCAATATTCCTTTGGCTATTCGAGGTCTTTTCTGGAACCATATAAATTTTAGGATTATTTGTTCCATTTCTTTGAAAAAAATGGATGGTATTTTGATAGGGATTGCATTAAATGTGTAGATTGCTTTAGGTAGCATAGACATTTTCACAATATTTGTTCTTCCAATCCAGGAGCATGGAACATTTTTCCATTTCTTTGTGTCTTCCTTGATTTCTTTCATGAGTACTTTATAGTTTTCTGAGTATAGATTCTTAGCCTCTTTGGTTAGGTTTATTCCTAGGTATCTTATAGTTTTGGGTGCAATTGTAAATGGGATTGACTCCTTAATTTCTCTTTCTTCTGTCTTGTTGTTAGTGTAGAGAAATGCAACTGATTTCTGTGCATTGATTTTATATCCTGACACTTTACTAAATTCCTGTACAAGTTCTAGCAGTTTTGGAGTGGAGTCTTTTGGGTTTTCCACATATAGTATCATATCATCTGCGAAGAGTGATAGTTTGACTTCTTCTTTGCCGATTTGGATGCCTTTAATTTCTTTTTGTTGTCTGATTGCTGAGGCTAGGACTTCTAGTACTATGTTGAATAGCAGTGGTGATAATGGACATCCCTGGCGTGTTCCTGACCTTATTGGAAAAGCTTTCAGTTTTTCTCCATTGAGGATGGTATTTGTGGTGGGTTTTTCATAGATGGCTTTGATAATATTGAGGTATGTGCCCTCTATCCCTACACTTTGAAGAGTTTTGATCAGAAAGGGATGCTGTACTTTGTCAAATGTTTTTTCAGCATCTATTGAGAGTATCATATGGGTCTTGTTCTTTCTTTTATTAATGTATTGTATCACATTGATTGATTTGCGGATGTTGAACCAACCTTGCAACCCTGGAATAAATCCCACTTGGTCGTGGTGAATAATCCTTTTAATGTACTGTTGAATCTTATTGGCTAGTATTTTGATGAGAATTTTCGCATCTGTGTTCATCAAGGATATTGGTCTGTAATTCTCTTTTTTGATGGGATCCTTGTTTGGTTTTGGGATCAAGGTGATGCTGGCCTCATAAAATGAGTTTGGAAGTTTTCCTTCCATTTCTATTTTTTGGAACAGTTTCAGGAAAATAGGAATTAATTCTTCTTTAAATATTTGGTAGAATTCCCCTGGGAAGCCGTCTGGCCCTGGGCTTTTGTTCGTTTGGAGAATTTTGATGACTGTTTCAATCTCCTTACTGGTTATGGGTCTGTTCAGGTTTTCTATTTCTTCCTGGTTCTGTTGTGGTAGTTTATATGTCTCTACGAATGCATCCATTTCTTCCAGATTGTCAAATTTTTTGGTGTAGAGTTATAATTGCTTGTATTTTGTTGGTGTTGGTTGTGATCTCTCCTCTTTCATTCATGATTTTACTAATTTGGGTCCTTTCTCTTTTCTTTTTGATAAGTCTGGCCAGGGGTTTATCAATCTTATTAATTCTTTCAAAGAACCAGTTCCTAGTTTCGTTGATTTGTTCTATTGTTTTTTTTTTTTTGTTTGTTTGTTTGTTTCTATTTCATTGATTTCTGCTCTGATCTTTATTATTTTTCTTCTCCTGCTGGGTTTAGGTTTTCTTTCTTGTTCATTCTCCAGCTCCTTTAGGTGTAGGGTTAGGTTGTGTACCTGAGACCTTTCTTGTTTCTTGAGAAAGGCTTGTACCACTATATATTTTCCTCTCAGGACTGCCTTTGCTGTGTCCCACAGATTTAGAACCTTTGTGTCTTCATTATCATTTGTTTCCATGAATTTTTTCAATTCTTCTTTAATTTCCTGGTTGACCCATTCATTCTTTAGAAGGATGCTGTTTAGTCTCCATGTATTTGGGTTCTTTCCAAATTTCCTCTTGTGATTGAGTTCTAGCTTCAGAGCATTGTGGTCTGAAAATATGCAGGGATTGATCCCAATCTTTTGATACCAGTTGAGACCTGATTTATGACTCAGGATGTGATCTATTCTGGAGAATGTTCCATGTGCACTAGAGAAGTGTATTCTGTTGCTTTGGTATGAAATGTTCTGAATATATCTGTGATGTCCATCTGGTCCAGTGTGTCATTTAAGGCCTTTATTTCCCTGTTGATCTTTTGCTTGGATGATCTGTCCATTTCAGTGATGGAGTATTAAAGTCTCCTACTATTATTGTATTATTGTTGATGTGTTTCTTTGATTTTGTTATTAATTGGTTTATATAGTTGGCAGCTCCCATGTTAGGGGCATAGATATTTAAAATTGTTAGATCTTCTTGTTGGACAGACCCTTTGAGTATGATATAGTGTCCTTCCTCATCTCTTATTATAGTCTTTGGCTTAAAATCTAATTGATCTGATATAAGGATTGCCACCCCAGCTTTCTTCTGATGTCCATTAGCATGGTAAATTGTTTTCCACCCCCTCACTAAATCTGGAGGTGTCTTCGGGTCTAAAATGAGTTTCTTGTAGGCAACATATTGATGGGTTTTGTTTTTTTATCCATTCTGATACCCTGTGTCTTTTGATTGGGGCATTTAGCCCATTAACATTCAGGGTAACTATTGAGAGATATGAATTTAGTACCATTATATTGCCTGTAAGGTGACTGTTATTGTATATTGTCTCTGTTTCTTTCTGATCTACTACTTTTAGGCTCTCTCTTTGCTTAGAGCACCCCTTTCAATATTTCCTGTAGAGCAGGTTTGGTATTTGCAAATTCTTTCAGTTTTTGTTTGTCCTGGAAGCTTTTTATCTCTCCTTCTATTTTCAACGATAGCTTAGCTGGATATAGTATTCTTGGTTGCATGTTTTTCTGGTTTAGTGCTCTGAATATATCATGCCAGTTCTTTCTGGCCTGCCAGGTCTCTGTGGATAAGTCTGCTGCCAATCTAATATTTTTACCATTGTACGTTACAGACTTCTTTTCCTGGGCTGCTTTCAGGATTTTCTCTTTGTTGCTAAGACTTGTAAATTTTACTATTAGGGGATGGGGTGTGGACCTATTCTTGTTGATTTTGAGGAGGGTTCTCTGCACCTCCTGGATTTTGATGCTTGTTCCCTTTGCCCTATTAGGGAAATTCTCTACAATAATTCTCTCCAATATATCTTCTGCTCCCCTCTCTCTTTCTTCTTCTTCTGGAATCCCAATTATTCTAATGTTGTTTTGTCTTATGGTGTCACTTATCTCTCAAATTCTCCCCTCATGATCCAGTAGCTGTTTCTCTCTTTTGCTCAGCTTCGTTATTCTCTGTCATTTGGTCTTCTATATCACTAACTCTTTCTTCTGCCTCATTTATCCTAGCAGTAAGAGCCTCCATTTTTTTATTGTACCTCATTAATACCTTTCTTGATTTCAACTTGGTTAGATTTTAGTTCTTTTATTTCTCCAGAAAGGGCTTTTATATCTCCAGAGAGAGTTTCTCTAATATCTTCCATGCCTTTTTCAAGCCTGGCTAGAACCTTGAGAATCGTCATTCTGAACTCTAGATCTGACATATTACCAATGTCTGTATTGATTAGGTCCCTAGCCTTCGGTACTGCCTCTTGTTCTTTTTTTTTTTTTTTTTTGTGGTGAGTTTTTCCGCCTTGTCATTTTGTCCAGATAAGAGTATATGAAGCAGCAAAAAAAATACTAAAAGGGTGGCAAAGACCCCAGGAAAATGCGCTTTAACCAAATCAGAAGACACCCCAAATCTTGGGGGGGGGGGGATAAAGGGGATCAAAGGAAGTTCAGAAAAAAAAATTAAAAAAAGAAAACAAAGAAAAAACATTTTAAAAAATTATATATATTAGATGGGTGACTAGAACAGGGTCACCCACTTAATTTTGGGAGTATTTTGGTCTCTTAGAAGAAACTACCTCCCAAAATTTTAAAGAATGAAAAACATATATAAGGGTAAACACAATGAAGGGATGGAATATGCCTATAAAGATGAAAAAAAAATTTTTTTTTTTTTAGTTTCTAAAAAAAGGAGTTCATAAAGTAAGTTGGTTGGGAGAATAAAGAAAAAGAAAGTGGAGAGAATTTGCTCAGGCTGGGGACTAGAACAAGCCCAGAGCTAGATTTAGGGTATATTTTGATCTATTAGAAGAAGTTATACCCCAAATTTTTTAGAAGAAAAAACCCTAAAAAATGAAGTTAGATACAATGAAGGATAAAATATGACTATAATAATGAAGGTTCAAAAAAGATTATTATTATTTTTTATGAAAGGTATTGTTAAGATAAACTAGTTAAAAAAAACGTTAAAAAAGAAAAAAGGTAAAAGTTAAAAAAACGTTTTAAAAAAATTAAATTAAAAAAATTAAATTAACTGCAAGACTAAAGAATCATGGGGAGAAAGCCATGAGTTCCGTGCTTTGCTTTTTCCTCCTCTGGAATTCCGTGGCTCTCCTTGATAAGTGAACTTGGTCTTGGCTGGATTTCTTGTTGATCTTCTGGGGGAGGGGCCTGTTGTAGTGATTCTTAAGTGTCTTTGCCCGAGGCGGAATTGCCCTGCCCTTACCAGGGGCCAGGCTAAGTAATCCGCTCGGGTTCGCTTTCAGGAGCTTTTGTTCCCTGAATGCTTTCCATAGAGTCCGGAGGACGGGAATGAAAATGGCGGCCTCCCAGTCTCTGGCCCGGAGGAGCCGAGAACTTGGGGCCCCACTTCTCAGTGCGCCCTCAGAGAAAAGCGCTCAGTCACTCCCATCTCCCTGGCCTCTGGCCATGCTTGGAGAAAAGCACTCAATCACTCCTGTCTCCTTGGCCTCCGGCTGTGCTCCGAGCTCACCCAGCCTGCGACCTGCTCAAGGTAACCCGGAGTTGAGAGCTCACTCCTTGGCTCTGTCTCTGTAGCTGGCTTCCCCGCTCTAATACCTGTGAGCTCTATGACACCCAGACACCCCCGGTCCTTCTGTGACCCCACGGGACCTGGGGCCACGCTGACCCTGCGGGGGCTTCACCCCGGTTTAGCCTCTGAAGCAATGTTCCTCAGTGGAGCAGACTTTTAAAAGTCCTGATTTTGTGCTCCATTGCTCCACTGCTTGCCAGGAGCTGGCCCCTCCCCCCACAGTCTATCTTCCCGTCGCTTTGGATTCACTTCTCCGCCAGTCCTACCTTTCAGAAAGTGGTCGATTTTCTGTTTCTAGAATTGCTGTTCTTCTTCTCTTTGATCTCCCATTGGATTTGTAGGTGTTTGCAATGGTTTGATAAGCTGTCTAGCTGATCTCCTGCTACTTGATGTCGTCTCAGCCTGCTACTTCTCCGCCATCTTGAGTCCTCCGCCAGCATCTGCAAATACTGATAATTCTATTTTGCTAATTTTCCTTTAGAATTTTTATATTTATATTCACAATGAGAAATTGGTTTTAACTTCCTTTTTGTGTTTATCAACGTAGGTTCTCTCAGAAAAACAGAGCCACATGCAGTAAACACATATAGTCAGTGTTTACTATTACTGTACTTAATCCTTAAGTATCCCAGAAGAGTTATTATGAAAATCTGGGTTTATTTTAATTTTGAATCCTTTGAATTCTCCAAATTATTTGAATTATGACTGTAATAATTATTACTGTAATAATTTGGTGGATTCCAAATGAAAACTGAGGCCTATTACTGGATGAACCAAAATTTAATTCTGAATAGGCCAACAACAACTATCTATTATGCAAAAGATTGATAAACATGACTAAAGATTAATTTGAAGTTTTTGAATTAACATAGAAATACAGACCTATTTAAATTTTGGTAAAGCTAGTGGAACAAGTCAGCAGAATCACTGCAGAAGATCAGGAAAGTTGCAGTTGGAAGGTCTGGGAAGCAGACACTGAAGATCCAAGTCTGAAGCATGGAGGTGAAGGATCCTCAAAGTCTTACCATGAAACTGCTGGAATTCTCAACAACCTCTGAGAAAGCTTCCATTCTGCAGCAACGAAGAAGTTGTTCTCAAGCTACTGACAAGAAGTCATTGTGAATCTCTCATCTGTCCTTATATCTGATTGCACTAGATCTCAGAGACAAATGAATTCTACTTCCCTCTGCCTCCTAAATGTCATGAGAGCTCCTCTCACTTGACCACCTCTAACCCAGAACATATACAGGGCAGGTGATTCTGGGAAATGCAGTCCCTGGTTTCTCCAAGAAATGGGTATGATGCCAAGTTGACAACAGACAATCTAAGAACTTTTTAAAGCTTTGGTACCAATGCTTTCTTTATGTTCTTAATAAATAATCTGTTTTTGTGATTATTCCATGGGCCCATGAAAAGAGGATGTATTCTCTGATTTCAGGATACAGAATCAATCTACTTTATTGATTAGGTGTTAATAAGGTAGATTTTTAAAATTATTTAAAATTAAGGTAGATTGTTTAATAATATACCTTATTAGTTTGGTTACTTATAATCCTTAAAATTATTTTTGACTATTTGTTAAGGAACAGTAGAGCTAAATTGAAAAATCCTACTTCATATGTGTTTCTCTTTGTATTCCTCTAAATTCTGCTTTATAAATTTTGATGGCACGTTACTTGGTACATAGATATCCGTTGCTGTTAGACCTTCATTATGTATTATACCCTGCTCTTTGTCTCATTTTTTTCTTGAATTCAACTTTATCTAATAGCAATTTTCAGATGTCTGCTTTATTTCCATGTGTCTTATATGTATTTGCCCATTCTTTTGCTTTCAGTTTTTCCAAGTCATTTCATTTTAGGTAAGTGTCATATAGTCAGTATTTAATTGCAATTTGCTTTGTCAATTCAATATCAGATTCTTTTTCTGTGCATTGATGTGGTAGATGCATTTATTATGAATATTATAATTTTTTTTAAAAATTTGACCTTCTGCTTTGTTTTGTATAGCGTTTCCTTCTGTTACTTTGGAAGGTGTATTGTTTCTCAATTCTAATGGATGTCTTTATGAGAATAATTGTAGATACTATATTTAATCCTCTACTTATTTAGCTAGTATTTATTGATTTTTTTCATAGTAATAAACTAAATAAATATACCCCTACTTATAACCTCTTCCCTCTACCTCTTAATTTTGTGGGGTATGCCATTAGTCCTAGTTTTTCTAGTTTTTTATTGGTTAACTTTATACATTTATATATATTTATGCCTTTTAAAATTTAATGGCTATCCTTAAAAATATCATTTGTCTGCCTCCATTTATTATGAAAAATAAGAAAATCAGCTGCACTATTTCACTTTCTCTCACCTTCTAACCCCTAACTTTTGTTGTTTATTTTAATATTTCTCCACTGTCTTTATTGACTACATTTACATTTTTTTAATGTCCATTCCCACAATTGTTTTAACCTTTAACCATAATTTTACATTTATTTTTGTCACAAGCTTTCCCATTCATTTTTTGGTTCAACTTCATCTTTTAATACCTTCTGTAAGTGTTCATGAGAACTATGCTCCCTGAATTTTTGCATATTTGGAAATATTGGTCTGTTGCCATTATACCAGAAAGGCAATTTAGGAAAGTAAAAATTATTGGCCTATACAGTCTTTTCCTGAAGACTTGGGAAGCATTCCTCCACTGTCTTTTAGTGTTGAACATGGATAGGTCTTCAGCCAATTTGTGTTTATTTTATTGTTACTGGTAGTTGGATCATTTTTGCCTGGTTTCCTATAGAATTTTTTTCTTTATCTTCTAATTCAGGCAACTTTACTAAACTATGGTTCTTTGCCAATTAATCTTTTTGTTCTTTTAAGACATACTGTGCCCTGTCAATCCTTTTTTTTTAATATTTTATTTATTTATTTGAAAAGAGGGCAGGGGGAGAGAGAGCACAGAGGGAGAGGAAGAAGCAGACTCCTGCTGAGTAGGGAGCCCAACATGGGGTTTAATCCCAGGATCCTGAGATCATGACTTGAGCTGAAGGCAGCTGCTTAACTGACTGAGCCACTCAGGCACCCCCCCCATCTATCTTTAGATGCAAATCTTATTTAATATAAAAAAAGTTTTTAAAATTATATCTTTGAATATTTTCTAATGTTTAAGTTTTTTTCTTCAAGAAGAAAACATTTTTGCTTATGTTGTCTTTCTCTCCTTTGCCTGTCTTTCATATCTACAATTTTTCTGTTATCATTTTTTAAATTTCCATTTTATTTTACCAAATTGTCTCAAGGTTGCCATCCAAATTTCTGTTGTCATCAGTGTTTACTATTACATCAGTTAGTAGTATGATGATACTGTGTCATCAGTTAGTACAATTTCCAAAGTAGTCATAATTTCTGTGCTTTTGGTTTTCTCTTCTACTTCGTGTCCTAGACATAGTCAGCTTAATTTTAATCTCCTTCTGTTGCCTTTCTTGATTCCTTATGGCTCTGCATTGAGCTTTTAATTCATATATGATTTCTTTTTAGTTCTTTGAATTCTAAGACAAATATTTAATCATAATTTTCATCAGCTCCACATCAAAATGTTCATACTATATAGGCTTAGTTTTCCCTATTTCTCCTATTATTTTTCACCATTTTGTGATATATTTGTACAAATCTCCCAATTCCCCTTGCATTATTAGTTATCCTTAAGTGAGCAGAAGTCTTCCTAGACCAGGTATTGGAAAGGAATAGTGTGGAAGAGGGACCACAACAACATTCTGGGTTAGCAGAAAATCCCCTGACTTCTAGTAAAGTTCTTTACAATTCATGGTCCTGTGGAAGAAGATGGTGGGGTGGGTTTTATGGATGTGTTTTGTGTGTGACAGAGAGTGGTGAAGAGGCAGCTTAAACTTTCTTTCCTCTTAGTACACAAAGAACGGCTACTGCAGAGCTGCTTCACACCCACAAGTTTTCCTTCACATGTTATACATTTACAAAGATGGAGTATCTGTGAGTTTTCTCATTCATTTCTATCTACTCTGCCATTTTACAGTATCCAAAGGGGGTTCGAAGGCTCCTGCAATCAAACATGCACCCAGATCTTACTGTTCCAAGTAAAGAACTGTTGGCTTTGCCCTCAGGATGGACCAACTAATTTGGAGAATTTTATGCTTTGCCAGCTCTCCCCAAGATCTGGAAAGATATTCATCCACTACTGGAGTCCCCATCACTCCAGTCCAATGTTCACTGCATGTGACATCCCCTCTAATTTTTGTAGTTCATGATTATAGGTATTTCCTGGTTTCAAAAAATTAGAGTATCTGTCTTTGTTTCTCTTTCTTTTTTTTTTCTAATTCGGTTTCAAAGAAAATACATTTTTACCCAGTATCTTAAAACTAATGTCTAGAAGGAACCTAGACTGCTCATTTAGATCTGTTGTGCTATACATGACCTGGCAGAGACTACTACCTGTTCATGAGAATGTATTTCCTCTTCTTGATTATACAAAAAGACTCTATTTCCCTGCTGCCCTTGCAGTTATTTGTGGCCACATGATTAAGATTTGGCCAATGGAATTTAGGTAGAAGCAAGGTGTGCCAATTCTAAGCCTGGCCCATTAAAAACTCCAACATGCATTCTTCTACAGTTTCCCCCTTTTGCCTGATTAAGTTGGAGATAGTCACAGTGACATGATAGCCATATACTATAGAAGGCAGAGCCTCCTTCAGCCTGCACCCCTGAATGACTCTGTGGAATAGAGGAACAGAGCCTTTGGTCAATCTGAGACCCCCATGGATTGTTTTGCCTTTTTTTTTTCAAGTTTTACTTATTTGAGAGAAAGAGAGAGAGAGAGAGAGACTGTAAGTGGGAAGAAGGGTGGAGGAAGAGAGAATCCTCAAGCAGATTCCCCGCTAAGCATATAGTCCAATGTGGGGCTCAATCTTGGGACCCTGAGAGCATGACCTGTGCCAAAATCAAGAGTTGGTCGTTTAATCCACTGAGCCACCCAAGTGCCCCCATCTTGGATTGTTACACAAGCAAGAATTAAACTTCAATTCTGTTCAACCATTACAAGTGTGGGTTTGTTTATTAGTGCAGCCTACCCTAACCTAAACAATATATGAATGGAGTCAAGACAACAAGGAAGGCTATTCAGTGTATATTTATCCTTAGAGATGATTATAAAAATTATAAGGATCAAACACCAATGCTGGTTGACCCAACATTAACCAGAATAAATAGTAATATGATGCCAGAAAGAGGTACCATAGTTATGAGAGGGAGACTGACCATTGCTATAGACAGAAAAGTAAGAGCTAAGTAGCCAACCACTAGAATCCTTACATTAAGGAGGATGGGAGCCTACCTGTATATAAAATATAGGAAGGAAATAGGACAGGGCAATCAAGGTGAATCAAGGGCATAACCCTCTGCCCATAAGAGAATTTAAAGGAAAAACTTCCTTTACCTATTTCATGCTGAAGGGGTCTTCTAGCTGTTAAAGTTTCTACACTTAAATAAGACTGCATTGTCCAGACTTTCCGGGACCCAGAATGAATTAGACCATGTAGTTGACAGGCAGGAAAGAAAAGACTAGATCATAGAGCAGCCATTCTGGCCACTGCCCTCTGAAGACCTAAATAAAGAAGCATCACTTTCAAGCTTCCCTTCCCTACAAAAGAATTTGAGATCCAGACCTCCTTCTAGCCACAGCTTCTGCTTCATTCATTTAACATCCAGTTGCTGAAGGTCACAATAATAAGACCCGAAACATTTGTATCAGACACTAAAGATCATACTAATAAGAGCAGGAAAGACAATGACTCTTTACCAATGCCTGATGAGAATGAAGACCTGGCCCTTCCCTCCAGGAGCTCATTGTTTCTCTTGGCAAGCCACTCACTCCCCAGGCCAGACTGGAAAGCAGCAGTCTCAGGTCAATTGGTTGGGAAGGTAATGAAGATTCAGCCAAGTGGTCCTTACTGACAGGGACCCCTTCCAAGTTTCTGCACGCAGTTTTGTATTTATAATTTTGAATTCTTTTTCTCAAAGAGGTACCCCAAATTATATAAGCTTCAGGCCCTGTGCAATCTGGATCTGCTCCTTGGAAGCCAAATAGCTTGATCAGAAATCACTTCCAGGGCTCACGGGGTACTAGAACAGTCATGGTTATATATTTAAATGAAAATGCTCAGAATATGCAGGACCTTCAGGTTGAAACCAAGGCTCTCCTGCAGCTGGTGATTGTGTTACCGCGGGGGAAACGGAAAGCAGGGTATCCCCACCTGCTGGCAGGAGACCAGAACTGCACCACATGGCCTGGGCCACAGACGCTAGGCTTTGTTTCCCTTTAAACGAATAAATAAAATCAAGCAAGCAACAGCATCCGGGGTTAGGAAAGTACGAGAAGGACTTAGGAGCACCACTCCTCCAACAAAGCCATCACTTCCGTTTTGAGGAACACCTAGGTCCTGTTCACAGGCACCCACAGTTTTGCATGGACATAATGGTGTTCTAGACAGTCTTGTGTCATAGAAGGCATTTTTTTTCACAGATCATAAGCATTTTACATGCTTCCACACTGTCCTCATAGCCTGCTGTGTGAACAGCTACATCATATAGCAGAAGGGCCCTGAGTGATTTCAGCAGCCCCGTCTAGGGCCACTTTCATAATAATGCTGTAATGGCCACTTTTGAGTATAGAACTTTGTCTCTCCCAGGGTTATTTAGGGAGAACTGCCGTGACCAAGTCCCAGGCCATGGCCTGGCTTAAGGAAGGCAGGATTTCAAAGGGCAGGGTGGCCTGGCCTTGAGCCAGGGCACAGCAGATGCACAGTGGATGAATAAATGGGCAAGAGAATGAATGAGTGAGTCTGTCGGTCAGTGAGTGACAGGCAGAGCGAACCCCAGGGGATTTACACAATCCCTGGAATATTCTGGTGTGCCAGTCTTACCACCCTCTCATCAACACTGACAACCAGTATTCAAGAGAATTTTGGCCAGGAGGTTTTTGACATTCTGCTCTGGAATGTCTGAGTTCCAACTGCTTTCGCAATTTACATACTCAGTCAAATGTAGACTCTAGTGAATTATTTATAGCAATTTCGCTCCACATATTGAAAGGGCATTCTAAGTTAATCAATTACAAATTGTGATAAATTGCTTTCTAAAAATTATACATGTGAAACCCAGAAACCACCAAGCCCCTCTAGTGGGCACACCGACATCCCATCCACATGCATTTCTGGCCAATGCAGGCTGGCTGAGTGATCCGCGAACAGGTAGGAGGATGCACTGAACCAACGGCTGACCTGGAGTCAGAGGACCTGGCTTTTCTTCCCATTCCTACCATGAATTTGCTCTGTGGCCCTGGATAAGTCACGTGCCCTCTCTGTTCCCTTCTAAACTGAAGGGCTCACTTCCTTTCCAAGGTCCTTCTAAAACCAGAGTTCTATTAGTTTTCTTAGATCAGACAGTCTTGGACTTTGCCAAGATCACTAGGCCTAAGGAGGTTCTGGGGCTTCCCCTTCCTAGACCAAACACTCCAAAGGTGAGACCTTAAGAAAGGGCCTGCGTTTTCAGCCATGTATACAAGAAAGAAGATGGCGGAGGCCACAGAACAGCCCACTGTCACCCACAAACTAGGGAGCAGAGGAGATAATCATTCTCCAGGGAACAGCTGGCAAGCACAGGCCTGGTCTAAAGATAGACTCTGCGGTTCGCCCGAGAAACCACGCACGCCTACCCGCCAGGCAGGAGGCTGGAGAGTACAACACCATCAAGGACCACACCTCACCCCTGCTCAGCAGGCCTGCCACCAGGCCACCAAGCCCAAAATACAACCCAGCACACTTTCTAAGCTCCACTTTGAGCCAGGCCAGGCCCGTCCCAGGGACAGGGCTGGCCGGGTGTTTGTCCCCCTGCAGCTCACAATCCAGGGGAGGCAATGGGCTCACGGCCTAGTTTCAAATCTCCAAATAGAATTACTGAGCTCTTAAAGAGGGTTCAAAAAAATACAGAGAGAAATGGATTTCGGCAGGGTGCAGAGGTGGGGGGGAGATGGTGCCAGGAATGGCTTCCCGAGGAAATGTCACTTGTGACAAGTCTGAAACAAGTTAGATATTGACAGAAAGCAAGAAAGCAATAAGAAGGGGGTGGGGAGCGAGGCAGAGGTCCTGTCAGAAAGCACAGCGTGAGCCAAGGTCTGCAGGCAGGAAAGCATGAGGTAGGGCAGACAGCAGCGAAGAGCATAGTCTGGGGCACGGGAGGCCCAGAAGGACGCCCCTGGAGTACAGGAGGCCCAGAGGGATGCAGGGTCTCCTGCTCAGCTGGAGTCCACTGCAGTTGGGAAAGGAACAGGTCCCGTTTGAGGCTTGGCCCAGGGATCAGGCCAGCTGTTGACCGTGACCTCCTGCCCCTGACGCTGTCACCCTCTCAGGGCAGTCCCAGAGCTGTGCCGAGACAGATGCACACAGCAGCGTAGGAATCAAGAGACTCTGTCTCATTTTCTGGGCTCTAAGAAAATCTGAGCAAAACAGCAAGGTCTCCCAAGGGAGGGAGGAAGCGGGGTGGTCCCCAAGGAACAGGAGGCTCCTCCACACGGCTGTTCTCGCCATGCGGCAGCGGCCGGCTCGGTGCCCCTGCTTCCAGGCCTGATGCTTCCCATATGGTCAGCTCAGATGTGCAGCAGTCCTCAATTTTTATTATTTGAGCCATATAATCATTATTGCTCTCGTTACCCAAAATCACATAAACACCCATTTAAGAGTAATGTAGGGATCATTTTTCTCTTTTATTTGATGAGATGATCTCTCTGGTTGGGTCTTCAGGCAAGAGGGGTGGGCAGTGGGGAGCAGCCTGCCTCATCACACTCTCTCCTATGTTTGCTTCTCCACTGCACACCCCACAAAACCCCCCACCCCTGCAGGTTAGGAAAAGGGCCCCTGGAGGCCTCAGATGGCTGAGCAAGGGCCAGGAGCTCGGTGACCTGACATCCTGGGACATCACCAACAAGGAGTTCTACCTTGTTTAGTCTAAAGGGCACCTAGTGATCTACGTACATGTGGAATGACAAATGGGATCCATCTCACTTTCCAGTTCTGAATGATTGGGAGTGTCTGCCTGGAATGTTGTGATAAGGACTCTGAGGCAGCATCTGGACCCTGTAGGAATATGCCTTCCCTGGAGAGATGAAGATTTCAAAACCTGTGGAGGGTTGGGGAGGGATTGCTAACAGCCGTCATAGACTAAATACCTACTGTGTGCCAGACACTCCTCCACACCCCACTGGACTTTGCACATGACCGCCCCCCTCCACACACACACCACACACACATAATAGGGAACAGCTAACATTTCAGGACAATTCATTGGGCCTCTCCCCTGGATCCGCTTTTTGTGATCAGGCCCCACTCTCCACTTTCCAGAACCCCTAGAGCCTAGCATCGGGGTTAGCCAGCACCAGCTCTCGGGACAGAGGCCCTTGAGTCAACAAATGGGCAACCTGGGGGGTGGAGGATGTCCAACTCCAGAGCCCAAGGTCTTCCTCCCACGGGAATGTCACAACTTCCTTGGGGAGTGCAAATCCCTGCAGGGTTATGCCTGAAGACTGACCTCATTTTTACTTGCAAGTCCCTGAGGCTCTGAGGTCAGCTTGAGCATCATTCCTGAACCATACTTTCCAAGCAAATGCACACATGTCTATCCCATCCCTTCAGAGCTCTGCTGAAGCATGTGTTCCCTCATGACCTCTTGAGGAGCAAAGGGAGGAGAAGGCTTCCTGGGGCTGTCATGACAAGGTACTACAAATGAGGTGGTTTAAACAAGTGTATTGTATCACCTCCAGAGGCCAGAAATCCCAGCTCCAGGTGTTGGCAGGCTGGGTTTCTTGACTTGCAGAAGCATCATTCCAATCTCTGCCTTCAGGCTCACATGGCGTTCTCCCTGTTTACAGACGATCTCCATTTCTGAATTGTGCCTTTTTATAAGGACAGCAGTCATGCCAGGTTAGGGCCCACCCTCATGAGCTCAGCTAAACCTGCTTACACAGGGTCTGCAAAAACTCTCTTTCCAAACAAGGCCACACTCTGAGTCAGTGGAAGTTAGGACTCCAACATAGGAATTTAGGGTGAACATAATTCAACCCATAATGGCAAGTTGTAGTCAGAGGACAGAGATCAGCAATGAGCAGGGAGATCACAAGAGCCTAAAAGGCTCTCTGAAGGAGGGCAGAGAATGGGGTGCTGGAAAGAGGGTAGGGATGGTGACCCTGCCTCTGTCTGGGTTGTTGGGGGGAAAGACAGGAAGGCTCGTGTTTCTCTGACAGGAAAGCACAGCTGACTAGAGTTACTGAGGCACGAAAGACACAAAGCTTCAGAAAGTCCTTGCAGCTCTCACCTTCCATAGATTCTCAAACCTGGTGGCGGGGGTTATGTGATCCTTAATGGAGAAGCTGTGCCTCTGGCAGAAGGGACTCACCCAAGGTCACACAGCCAGTTCGACAGACCAAGATCTCACTCCTCAGTCTCTAGCATCTTACAAGAACTCCCAGATCAGGGGGATGGCCAAGCCTAGTGTCCTTTTACCACTTCCCTTCCACCCTCTGCAGGCCCTGGGGACTGTCTACAGGGGCCTCCTAGAAATACCTCCTTGCACCAAAGAAGGGATTCCTAGTCATGGGCAGGGGGAGAGGGTGCATTCCCAGTGCTGGGTTGAAGTCCAAGTTTTGTGCAAGTCGTATGCCCTGTCTTCCCCATGGAGACAACTGTTGCTTCCTACTCTCAGGCAGCCTGCCCTTGGAAATGTGTCACCTGACATCTCAGGGCTGCTTCTGCTTTGCTGGTAGGTAGAGCAGGACAGGAGCATCAAGCGAACACTACAATGCGGGGGCTTAGGAGGTGGCCCTAATGGACTAGTGCAAGGACCCTGTGGCATACACTCCAGCTGCTAGGACGGAGGGGCAGGAATGGGGGTGTTGGCCTTTGTCCGGTCTTTCAGTGGGCACTCAACAGGTGGCAGGGTAGCTGAGCTTGGGAGCCTAGAAGGTGAGCAAGGAAGGGTCTATAGAGGGCATTATCCAAGCCTCATAGGTGCTGAGAGCTGGGGGCACAGCAGGAGTGCCAGCCACTGAGGGCTCCCCAGGAGACACTGGGCCCTCACTGACAGTCCTAAGAGACAGTGTGCACTCCAGAAGGATGTCCTCTTCTCTGAGGGAGTCAATGCCTCCCATGCCAAGAGGTTTGTCACTTAGCTATTTGACTAAAAGGCGGCCCTTGTAAACGTCTCCTCAGCAAGACCCACGACACACAATTTGTCTGGGGACACTTGCATTTGTCACCTTTCTAACTGCCAACTATTATTAAAGGCATTAGAATAGACCTAGAGTAACTATTTCACCATTAACATAGAGATGGCTTTTAAGTTGTCCTGGAATAAAAGAAATCGTGAGACCATTCAAATGTATGAGGTCAAGCACCTAAGAGAGTGGCTGCTCCATTCTTTAAAGTATCTAACAATTTGCATGTAAGAGATTTCATGCAATAAAAGTGAATTGAAAAATGAACGTGGGCATAATGTTTATCTTACCTTGCTAAGCCACAAAATGTATGAGAGTACAAAAATGTCACACTAGCACAATGCATTTTTATAAGCTACCCATTTTACACGGGCTTTTCAATAATACCTCTCCTAGATCCGTCGTCAGAAATTCCTCAGGGTCATCCTTATGTTAAGGTTGAACCAGAAAGTGGAGTTGACAACCCATTCATCGGCATCCTATTAACATGTGTCAAGCTGGTATGGCAGGCCCCGCACTGGGTACCTTGTATTTTAGCTCCTGTGCTCTGAGCAATGACCCAGTAAAGCACATTTTAACACCAGTTTGCAATAGGGGCAGCTGAGGCCCAGAGAAAGGAAGTGATGAGCCCCAGGTCACATAGTTGGTGAGAGATGGAGCCAGAACTTGAACCAATGCCTGTGCTCTTGTGGGCTGCTCTCTGTCCCCAAATCAACCAATAGTAGCCCTGTGACTCTGCACGGACTGCCCTGGGGAATCACTTGGCCAGGGTGCTTTCCCTCTGTGTAGATGAGGGACTGGTCTTCATGGCCATATAAAGCAGGAAAGGCCTCTCCAACATCACCTCCCATCTAGTCTCATTGAGAAGCCAGCCCAACACTTTCATCCAATGAATGAGACATAAAGGGTGGGAATATCCACTTAATGAAAATTAGTCTGTATCACCCCCAAATGGGGGCCCACCATGCCCTGTCTGGGTAGCCTGGCTCTATGACTCATCTTCCTTTCTGGATTAACGTCTTGGGGTGCTTCGTATCTGAGAGCACATGATATGTATTTATCGAATGAATAAATACATGAGAGAACCAAAAAAAAAAAAAAAAAGAAAAAATGAATGGATGAGGGGGGCTCATGGATTCCTCTTGCTTCCTATTTTGTACAGAAGGTTCTAGGGCTCTCTCACCCTGTCCAGCCCAGTGGCATGGGTTTGTGCACCAGAGAGGTGAGGACAAAGGAGTCCTGGAAATAGAGGGAAAGAAGGAAAATTCGAGAAACTTCACATTAAGACAACCCCAGCTTTTCCTCTGAATCTAGGGCCCCAGTTTACCAATAAGGTTTTTTCCCACTTCTCTCAGAGTTCAGGGCTCTCTAGATGTCTAATTGCACAAAGTCGTTCCTCCAGATTAAAAAAAAAAAAAAGATCTACATTAAAAATGGCCCCAGCCTCCATGCAGCTAAGAAAGAACAGTAGGGAGACGAAGGGTTTTGCGGGGAGGGGCCTCTGACAGCAAGCTGAATGAGGCCCAAAGAGGATGAAAGAGCTTTGGGAAGGAATTCAAGTGTGTCTCCAGGAGCACCCAGGGCCCCCAGCCCTGAGATCCTCTACAAAAACGGACACAGGTGAACGACATGTTCTCCTAAATCTCCAGCTCGGATCTTGGATTCTCTTCTCTCCCCGAGGGTAGGAGACATTTCTGAAAGAAATGGAAAACAGCTGGAGAAAAAGAAAAAAAAAAAAACCAGCCTGGTGGTGAACCTCAGATGCCATCCACCAGATTAGCTCCTGGTATCCATTTTCTGAGGAAGAACAATACACCTTTCATGCAATTAGACCACAGGGCCGTGAGGAAGCAAGGAGCAAAAAGACATAGGCATCTCCCTAAGTTTGAAGTGGCTTTGTGTGTACTGGTTTAACTTTCCACCAAGATTTTAGGAGTGTGACATTGGAGCCTATGAATTTAGATAGCTCATTGGTTGTGGGACACTAACCACGCACCAGTATCAAGTATGTTTGCAGATCCCTCAAACATGAGGAGAATTCAGGTAGAGCATCGTATGTTGTTACCTACTGCAGACTCGGACACAGCTCTGAATTTCGATTACAGCCTTATCCATAACTTTCAGACTTCATTAATTTGGGGAGAATTATGCTTTGGCTTTGGCTTTTTTTAAAAAAGGTGGCATGTGACCAAAAAATATGCTTTCAATTTGTAAATCCAAATACCTACATGGGACCGGTCCTGGCCAGCATGAGCAGCAGTCACGTTGGTAGGGTTAATTGCCATTTTAAAATAATTCACTGCCTCCAGATTGATTATTCTGTATTTTTTTGTCTTTACACAACATTACTGTGTCTCACTCTAATTATTCAATGCTAAGTCAGAGGAAATGGTGTTTGATTTGTTGCCATGGAAACGTCTCACTGTAGATGGACTCTAATCCCATGACAACTCTCTCTCTTAAGAACCATTTTTTTTCTGACATAATAAAAATCTGATCAAGGTCAGATTTAATAACCATCTCAATTCCCTGACTTTCCTCCGTATTTGGTGTCAGAGAGTCATTTTTGACAAAGAGATGCTTTAAAGAACTTTTGCTTGTTTTCTGTAGGAAATTAGTGTTTATGCCTCTAAAATGCATAAAGCTGGCTCCGTGCCGCATTAATTTGAATCCATACCTTTTGTTATTGCATAATTTCTGCATTACACGAAAGTAACTTGTAACTGTTTGCACTGCGTTGGCAGATGTTAACATTTTGTGGTGCATTGTTCTTTCTAATACATACATTAGGGGTATCAATAAAGCTTATCATTTGCCAACAAATGGTGTTTACAGTATTAACAAATGTCATGATCATTTATCTTTCAGTTTGTACTGCAGTAATTTTCAGAACTGATTATCATGCAAGATGCAAGCATGCGGTTCAGTGAGACGGGAACTGCAATGTCACGGGGAAATGAAATACTTTGTACTGGAGAAAGGTAAATGAGACAGTGCCTGCTGGTTGACCCTGAACAAGGCCCTTCCTCTCCCTGGGCCCTTGTTGGCCTCGTCTGGATGATCCAATCTGTGCGATGCTAGGTGAGACCATGTGGCTTCTGAGGACCCCCCTCCTGCATCTGACACCCTGATCTACACCAGCCCCATGCACCGAGGCTCCTGAGGGTTTCACGGGACCCTAAGTCTATAATCAACTCTTCTACCTGCCATGCGTGTTGTACTTGGCCTATTCCAAATGCCTTTAATTTGTTTCATTGTACCCTAATGCTCATCCTGTAAAAGGGAAGGGCGGGAGTTTTAAACTCTGGTTTCATAGGCAAAGAGCCTGAGACACAGAGAAGTTAAGCCACCTGCCGAATATCACACAGCTTCTCTTTAGCAGTAGGTCTCAGGTTCCCACTTCTCCACGCTGCCTAGGGAATCAGGTTAGTGACGTTTTGCCCAGGAGGACAGAAGCGCCCAACCCCTTTCTTATGCAGGATTTGGAATCCCAGCTCTGTCTGTCTCTTACCACTCATGTGTCCTGGGGGAAACGATTTAACCCCACGTTTTCTCAGTTTTCCTTATGTATCAGAAGGGGAAACTGACCTGGCTTCTTCACTGAGCAGTACAGAAAACCGAGATTACATATGGACAGTACTCAGCTCAGGGCAGTGAGGACGAGCATCACCATCACCCCCACTAACTCCTGGAGCCTGCACCCCTCACCCCCCTGACGGCTGGCTTTCCATCATTCCTTCTGTATTCTCTGGAGATCCGGGGGCTTTCTCTTCCTTTCTCAGCCTTGACGTGCCCGTCATTCCCAATGACTACAAATCTTACAGGAAAACACCAAACATAAAATAAACCAGATGCCTATGTGCTTAAATCATTCTATTCCTTGACAGTCATTCTGTAAACATGGTTCTGATCTCCCTTTAGACATAAAAGCCCCATGATTTGTGGGACAAATGTAGCAAATGCCAATATTTTTCTTGCCTACTCTCCTGCTTTCCTTCCACCAGTCATCAAAGCTTGTGCCACAGCCCCAGAAACCTGTTCTCTAGAGTGAGAGGCATCTTAAGACCAGGTGACCCCAAGAGCCCATCCGTCTGGACAGGTGGCTTTCCCCCAGAAGTCTTCACTCATTCGACAATTCTACAAGTGTCTGAACACTCTGGACTGTGGACTTGGAGGGGTGTGCAGGGAAGGCGACCAACTTTTTATCCCTTAGGGAGCCATGGATTCCTCGCGTGGCCTCAGAGCCCTGAGTACCTTCTGCTGTTTCTCATAATCATTCTTATTTGGGGGTTGCCCACAAACACAGGACACCCCAGTTCTGGCTCTGGGGTCTGCATGAATTTCCCATACAACTCTCTTACCCCGGTTTCCCGTTCAACCTCCTCCCCCATACACCCACCTCAAAATGAATGGACTGGACAAGGTGGCTCCCAGTGTCCCCCCTTGTGCTGCCAGCATGGGCACAAGCCTGGATGGTAGGACTGCGACTCATGGCTCTCAGGGCCACAGCCTCAAGGAGGGACAAACATTGATTCACTCTTGCCCACCACTCCTGTAAAATCCACTTTTTTCATTTACCAGAAGCCAATGAAGAACTCTGTTAAACAGGAAGTAGAATATCTTCCAGACGTACAGCCAGGTGTTTGCTCTCTGAACACTAGGACAGACCTGACCTGAGATGCAGGCAAGATATTCAGTGGCCTGTACTCTCTTCAGTGGCCATAATAATACCTCCCTCTTGCTGCCCTGTCACTCTCCTTCTAATTCTACCACTAGGGAGATCTTGGTAAAACACAAATGTCTCCAAAATAAAACGCACACCTTACCATGTGTCTGCCCGGCTTCAAGTTTTTCATCAGCCCTCTACCATCTTCAGAATCAAGCCTCAGCCCTTGAGTGGGGCCCACGAGGCCCACCTGATCGGGCCCAACCTACCGCTCCTGACTCAACTCTCCTGTTTCCATGTGCCAAGTCATATCACCCTCTGTTTACCCATCAATGAATTCATTAATTCTCCTCCTTTGCTGACTTCCACCCTCATCTCTACTGAAAGGGATCACGAGCATGAATTGAGTACCATGGCAGATTGTCTGCAAAAGTGGCAGCTGAGTTCTCTCATTCCTGTAAACACATGCCACTCCTCCCATCAATAGGAGGTGACCACTCACTCCAGCATCCCGGGTGAGCCCAGCCCCCAGCAAATCCACTAGTTAAATGCAGCCACGAGGGAGCCCGAGGAAGGTCCACAAGAGAACCACCCAGCCAACCCACAGCTTTGTGAGAAATAATACATACAACTAAGTTGTGGGGCACTTTGTTGCCCAGCAATAGATAACTAAAATGGCAACTATATGCCTAGTAATTTTCCAGTGTGAAATTATGATCTGGACCCTATCTTTTAAAAGCAAACAGTCTAGTTACCTTTACTTCTCTTGCATGCATACGGCAATTAGAAGAAGAGAAGACAATCACTAATTATGAGGCCATATGGTTTTGTGAAAAGTGCCAGAATCTGGACTCACATCCCAGTCTGGCTGTGTGACCCTTGGAAATTCATATTTCTACTCTGGGTCTCAGTTGTACTTAAGGGGTTGTACTTAAGTTCTGATGGACCTGCCAGCCCCAAGTCCACCCTAAGTGTGAAATGCTCTCAGTGGACTCTCTGAGGGCTATGGGAGTGACATGGAAAGTGCTCTGGGAAAGAATTCAGAAAATACAGAGCCTGTGAAAAAGTACTTCCTAAGCAGGTACCCCACCATCAGACACTGCCCCCAAGGTAGGCGCCAGGGACATAGGCAATGAGCACTCACTGGTCCTCTCATATGATAGGCATGACATGGGCTGTGATCGGAGCTGAGAAGGAGCTACAGAAAACAGACCATTTATACCACTTGTGTGTAACAGCACATAACCTCTCTGGGCCTCAGGCTCCTTGACTATAAAACGGTTAGGAAAGGGACAGCCCCACCCATCTCCTGGGAGTGTAGCCAGACTCGGGGCAGGGGAGATTATGCAGACAGAGGAGGGTGCTCCATCCACTATGAAATGCTGCACCCAGAACAGTGGTGTCCCTGTGGCCTCAGCAATTCTGAACAGGCCTCCCAGGAAGACTGTCCCCCTCCCAGGGACTGTGGCCTGCAAGCTTGGCAGGGATTTCACTAGGTAAGAAAGAAAATAAAGGGAGCTTCCCAGATTCCCAAAGCTTAGTGCACACCAAAGAGACAAATCTGTCCCTTGATAACCATCGCAGCTGTGGCTGTCTCTATGACCAAGACAACAGCCCTTTCTACTTTATTTACCCCAGGGTCACTCAGAGTTGAGAGCAGGTTATCAAACACCCAGTGCTGGAAAGAAAATGAACAGTCCAATGGGGCTGCCAGATCCTAAAGCGATGTCAGTGGTCTGGGGACCAAAGCCTTCATTTCTGTCTCTTACTGCTCCAGTTTCTTTATATCCCAGTCTCACTATTTTATAAGAAAATATGTCCAATTATTTATGGCAAGAGCCAAGAACTGAAAGGAAAAGTTGCCACAGGCACACGAGGGCCACTGCTGTCAGAAAACACAGGCACACCGACTTGGGCAAATACTGAGGAACATCTCACAGCATCCCAGCAAGCGGTGTGAGCCCCCCAAGGAGGCCCTGCTTATGCTGGGAGCTGCAGGGGATAGAAAGGGCAAAGAGTAGGGACAGGAGCTCCTGTCCATTCCCCAGAGAGGCCTGTACCTGAAAACCACACAACCTTTAATGAGTCGTGTCCAGCTCAGCCTTCCCACTGGTGAGCTCACTATTCTCTTCGGAGTAAGCCCACCGGACCAGGCATTAGGACATCTCAGCTAGATGACCTCCTACAAGCTGAGTGATTTGGGGCAGAGGCCTTGACCTCTCTGGTTCTCAGTTTCCTCATCTGTGATATGGAGTGGATCTCCACTTACCCCACAAGCTCATGCAAGACAAGAGGAGGCAACGTCATTTGAAGGCCATAAAGTGCTCCACAAACAGAAGTGATTTTTATTATTAAATCAAGCCTGAGAATGTATACATTCACTGCCTACTCTCAAGGTTGAAAATAGAGCTCAAAGGTCAAGTGCAATTTGTTAAAACCTAATTAGAAGACAAATTGTCTTTCATTTGAATATGTGAGACAGAATCCAGCAGCTTAAGAAATAAGGCTGGTTGATTTGAAATGCTTCGCTTTAATTCAAAACTTCCGGGGGCCGCCGAGCAGCTGCACAGGGCAGGCTCTCTGCGGGGAACACAGAGAAGGAGAGAGCATCGAGCCCGTCTGCCCAGAGCTTGAGGTCCAATATGGGTGAGAAGACAAGGCCACAAATAAAGCAAGAGACAGGGTTTGCTTGGGGGCTGTTATAGCTCCAGGCCTCCTGCCCTAGGCCACATTCCCTTGGGGACAGCAGTCTCCTCTAATTGGGAAGAAGTCAAGATTGTTCTAAAGGAAGAGCTTAAAGGACCGAAAGGGAGCAAGCATGTGGGTTGGCAGAGACAAGAGGCAAAAACAAGAGCAGACAGAAGCAAAGTAGCAGAGGTGGGAGGAAGTGGGCCCAGTTCAGAAACCTCCGAATCAGGCCTAGCTGTGGCAGAGGCAGTGCTCAGGCAAGCTGGTGGAAAGGGGCCTTTCCCTGGAAACCAGGAAGATCAGGCAAAGGAACTTGGCCTTAAGTCAGTTCTCAGTGCAGAGCTGTAGAAATGACTCCACATGCTAGTATTTTCTTCTGCTGGTGTCAGTGACTCCAGAGCCTTCCTGTGTGTCCCTGTCCCACTCCAAAGCAGGACCAGACACATTTAGTCTGGCCTCAGTCTACAATAACCTATCCTTTTCCCTCAGCTAGCCAGTCTTTCTTTCCTTCTGTAATCATCGATTGACAGCTTTTTGATAGGTCAGTTTGGTTAGGCTCAACAGCAGTCCCCAGCTATTCAATCAAACAGTAATATAGGTGCCACAATGAAGGGGTGAGAAGGATTTGGCAGATGTAATTCAGTTTCCTAACCCGTGGACTTAAATTAATCGGAGGCAGGGTTATCCTAGGTAGGCCTGACCTAATCAGGAGAGCCATTCAAAGGCAGATTTAGGCCTTTCCTGAGGCAGAAAGACTCCAGACAATTCCTGCCCACAGGGTATCAACCTGCCCATCATACCCTCCCCTGACAGCTACCTGAGGATAACAAGCTTCAGCTGTGACTCCTGCCTGCTTGTCGTCTTCCCTTCTCGAATTCCTGCTCTACAGACTTCAGGCTTGCTACACCAGACCCCACATTTCATTACCCAATTCCCTGTAAACATACACACACCCCCACAGTATACAATAGTGGAGTAATGAGATACACACACACCTCTCACTGTTGCTTCTGCTTCTCTGTTTGGACTCTTCCCAGATAGCAACCACACAGTACCAAACTTCAGGGCACTGAGGTCACAGTCCCTGTCCTCAAGAAGCTCAAGATCTATGAGAGGTGATGCAGGGAAGTCATCTAGTACTTCAAGACAGCAGATCTACTCAATGACCACAAAGCATTGGTTCTATAAGATGAATGAGTTCGGGGACGCCTGGGTGGCTCAGTTGGTTGGACCACTGCCTTCGGCTCAGGTCATGATCTCGGAGTCCCGGGATCAAGTCCCGCATCGGGCTCCCAGCTCCACAGGGAGTCTGCTTCTCTCTTTGACCTTCTCCTCGCTCATGCTCTCTCTCATTGTCTCTCTTTCAAATAAATAAATAAAATCTTTAAAAAAAAAAAAAGATGAATGAGTTCGGCAGATCCGCCGTTCCACCCTGTGCCTAGAGTTCACAGCACAGCACTATGCACTGAAATTCTAGTAAGAGGGAGGACCCCACATCAAGTGTTCCTAGCACAATTAAAAAGATAGCTGATCGGTATTAGAAGAGGGTGACAAATGGAAGCACAAAGGACACTGAAGGCAGAATGAGAAGGTTAAGAGATGCTTTAGGGAAAACATGACAGCCGATTGAAACCTGAGGGATAAGGAGTTTGCCATGGAAAAGGGGGAGAAGTCGAATTCTCTGACAGAGGAAGTGAGGAAGTGTTGTGGTGAAAATATGGAACATTAGCTAATGCTGTATTACATATTCGAAAGTTGCTGAGTAAGTAGATTTTAAATGTTCTCACCACAAAAGAAGTGGTAATTATGTGATGTGATGAAGGCGTTAGCTAACCGTAAGGTGGTTATAATTCTGCAATATGTAAGTATATCAAATCAACACGGTTGTACACTTTCAACTTACACAATGGTGTATGTCAATTATAGTTCCACAAAGCTGTCAATTATTTCTCCATAAAGAAATAAATGTACATGAAAAATTTTTTAAAGATATGGAATATTCCACCCTCACTTCCCCCTTTGGATTCCCAAAGCTCGTAAGATCTTGTTACCCATTCTATTAACATCTAGGAATTTCTGCATTAAAAAACTCTGAGCTCATAACCTAACACTTCACACAGAGTCCAGCACATAGTAGGTACTCAAGGAATATTTAAGAATGAGCAAATGACTTATTGGCCATCTATGTCTAATTAAAAAAGAGGACATTGCTCTGGGTAGAAATATAAGTCAGGCAGAAACAGTGCTTGTTAAAATAAGGAAAGGAAGAAGAAGTCAGGTGGTCTGTAAAGATCCTTTGAATAATAGTTCTCCTGGGGTACAGTTTGGGCAAGGCAGCCACAGCCACTGAGCCTGCATCCATGTGCAGAACTTTTTCCTGCATGCCAGGTCAATTTGAAGGAGTCCTATCTGGTCCAAAAGTGACAGTGTAGTTATGGGATGAAAGAGACCTCAGGAGAAGGAAGAATTGGATGCATACAGGCCAAAGGAAGGCCAAAGTCAAATGGCAGAAAGATCAGGTCTGATAAAGAACACCGGATCTCCCAGATCAAAAGACCTCGGCCACGTTTGGTTGATGTAGCCTTTCAAAGAGTTGTGGGGTCTTTTAAAATGTTTTAAATTCTTATTCAGTTATTTATATATTGGGGGGAGGAGCAAAGGGAGAGAGAAAGAGTCTTGAGCAGACTTGCCACTGAGCTAGACACTGGACTCAATCTCATGACCCTGAGATCACGATCTGAGCTAAAACCAAGAATCAGAAGCTCAACCAACTGAACCACACAGGCACCCCAAAGAGTTGTGGGGTTGTTTTTGTTTTTTTTTTTTTTTTTTCAATTCAAACCTCTAATATAATTCTCTGGTACTAATCCAGGAAGCAAAGAAACAAAATATAAGAGGAAAGAAGGTATGGTTGCCTTAAATGTAAGATGAAGTATGGTAGTACTAAAAAAAGCAAAGAAAAGAAAAGAAAGAGAAAGGAAAAGAAGAAATAAAAGAAAGGAAAGAAAAAGAAAAGTGAAAGGAAAGGAAAGGAAAGGAAAGGAAGGAAAG
>NW_019154149.1:0-136085 GCF_002288905.1 Enhydra lutris kenyoni | reverse complement strand
GGAAGGAAAGGAAAGGAAAAGAAAAGAAAAAAAAAGAAAAGAAAAGAAAAGAAAAGAAAAGGAAAAGGAAAAGAAGAAACCTGGCCTGGAAAGATCTGATAACAATACTGAAAGCTCTTTCAAAGTCCCTGACATTGCTCTGTGGAACAAAATCAGCCACATATTGATCCGTTGAGGAAATGACTAAGTCTTCCAAGTAGCTATCCCCAGGAAGATTTCTCTGAAAAACAGGGAAACCAACCAGTCCTGCTCATGGTGGGTCAATCCTGCTGATTCAAGTGACATTTAGCCATTGACTGCTTAGAGTCTGAAAGTACACTTAGCAAATGAAAATGACATTGATGGAAACTACCAACAATAGTGGTAATGCACAATTTGAGTCCTTTTGTTTTCCTTCCCAGGTCTGCCACCTCATCACACCTCGTTCTAGGACCTAGAGCTTTAAAGACAAATCAGTCATAATCCTTGCCCTCAAGGAACACTTCCCTGAGAGCTATGAAAGAACAAAATAGAGGAAAAACTGGGGGAAAGTCTGCATGAGACTCCAAGGGGCTCCACTGTAGGGGTGAACGGTCCCCTAGAAGAGGCTGTTGAGAACCATCAGGAGGGAGGCAGGGACATTCTGGGCAGAAAAGGTCATGGGTGGTAAGACCCAGAGCCTGGCAAGTTTTTGAAGTAGGGTGTTTCCTACTGGCTGGAGTGCTAGGTGAGAAAGAAGCAGGAAGGGTCAGATTATCAAAGGTCGATCTGTGACCATGTTAAGGAGGTTGAAGTTGATCCTGTAGTTAGTGCTTCTCAACTCTAAATGAGAGTCACTGGGGACTGATAGAAAAATGACTGGAGACCACTGAGCCAGGATCTGGGGTTTCAGACTCAGACCAAGGGTGGCAAAGAAAGGCTGAAGACACCGAAGAACATTTGTGGGGTTCTCTGATGGTGGAGGCTATCTCTACCACACCTGAGTGCAATTTAGTCTTAACACCAGCTCCAGTATTTTCTGTTAAAACCTTTAGATATGATGACAGATCCTGAATTTAAATGTAGCCTGCCTTCTTCATAAAGTCAGAAGATACTGCCTGTGAAGCTCCACCGTCATTCTCTCAGTCCCAGACAATCACTATCTTGGGTCTCAACAGCTTCTCGATTTTTTATTTTCTGGCTTTTGTTTGAGAGCACATAGCACAGAGGCCCTCCCTGTCACCTCCCTCAGCTCCAGCCTCAGTATTCAAGTACCTGGCTTTGCTCACTCCTGGCTGTGCACAAACGAGGTAAAGAGGTGAGGACTCCCCCAAAGTTGTCCCAGGAAAGAGGACTGCAAACGGTATTTGGACTCCATCTGCACTATGTGCCCTCCCGGATCTCCAGCTGGCCAGCCCACTCTACAGATTTGGAATCACCAGCCTCCAGGATCACAGAAGCCAGTCCTTTACAATCAATCTCTCTCTCTCCCTCTCTCTCTCTCCCTCTCTCTCTCCACACACACACACACACACACACACACACACACACACACACACATCCTATTGGTTCTGTTTCTCTGGTGAGCCCTGACTGACAGACAAGACTACCCCCACAAGGTGTCAGTGGAGAACACAGAGGGAGCCAGCAGTCATGAGGAGCTCTTCCCACTCCATGTTCGGTGGAGCTCTTGGATGGCCAAGTGGAGAGTGAGAACTCAACCCCTCCAGAGAGTGATCAGCTTTTCCCTCTATGCCATGTCAGCAGAGGTTGGGTGGAGAGCAATGATGGGGTCCTTCTTTCTCTGGAGGCCTGAACTTCCACCCCTATCCAGCAGTGACAAAAGGCCCCAGCCTGGGTGTCCACAAAGGCCCAGTGGTAGACTCAGCATTCCATCCTCAGCTAGCAGTAATGAGGCAGGGCCCCATTCCCAGTCCAGCCGAACTGGATTGAGTAGGCTTGTTGGTAACAGTGTTGGCATGACGACTCCCAAACTACTTTTGGTGTATGGAGCAAACAAGTACATAAACAGATGTTGTTGAAAACTAAACTTCTCACTGTGGGAGAAAAGACATGCAGTTATGGAACTGAGAAAAGGGAGAAAGAACCTTGGGTTGGAATTCAAAGTATCAGTACCAAGTTGTGATTTAAAATGAAATGAGGGGGCCCCTGGGTGGCTCAGTGGGTTAAAGCCACTGCCTTCAGCTCAGGTCATGATCCCAGGGTCCTGGGATTGAGCCCCACATCGGGCTCTTTGCTCAGTGGGGAGCCCGCTCACCCCTCTCTCTCTTGTCTGCCTCTCTGCCTACTTGTGATCTCTGTCTGTCAAATAAATAAAAATAAAAATCTTTAAATAAATAAATAAATAAATAAAATGAGATGAGGGGTCATGTGCATACATCGGTGCTTCCTATCTCTGTCCTCTGGAAGTAGCAAGGAGTAGAGACCCCCTATCAGCAAAGAGTTCATCTGGCCCACAGGTCCTGGGTGACATTCCCCACTCCAAGAAATCAGAACCTCCAAGCTGGGGAATAACAGGGCATCCTTGTTGGGACAGCCACCACACAGCGGTCCGAATCCTGTTGGCACTATGATGACAGCTGGAGCTAAAGCACACAGGCCAGATGGTCAAAGGAGAAGCAGCCATTTTGAGCCTGAGCCTGCATGTGGCTAAGGGGAATCCACAAAGCTAGAATTCCTGGCCCATCTAGCAAGGCTTCCTTGCCAAGCTCTTTTGGTGCTCTGTTCTCTTGGAGGCTGCCTCAGCTTTGACACAAGGAGCTAAGGGAAGAGGCTTCTTTCCTCACCAGAGTTGGATAGTTAGCAAGCTATGGACATAGTTTGGGGACCATCCAAAGCCAGGGAACCGTCTTTCCTCGTAGTGTCTTCTTCTCGAGTTCTTGGCTCTCTCCTGGACAGCTCAGATAGATCTTCCGATAGGACAGGATGGTGTCCGGCAAGCTTGTATGAGGCCTAATGGAATTTGATACTTTTGTTGTTGATTTTGCTTTATGGTAACTTCCACATGGAGGAGGAGTTTTCAATCCTTTATACAGTGGGAACCCCGAGTCAAACTTTCTTAGCAGCCTATATGATAGATATGATATTTATGGAAGGGATTGGGATATAGGCTCGAGCCTGAGGAACAGCTGGGCTTCTCAGCTAGACAGTCTTTCCTTCAGCCATCTACTTTTTACTGGGAGCCTGCTTTATGCCAGCTCAAAAAATACGGAGTAGCCATTTTGTGGTAGAAACCAGGGGGCCAAAGATAATAAAGATCTTCCCTGTCTTAGCTCAGGTGGCCATAACAAAATGCCATAGCCTGGGGGGGAATAGACAACAGAATTTTATTTCCTCACTGTTCCAGAGGTTGGAAGTCCAAGACCAGGGTGCCAGACGGTCTGGTTTTGATGAGGGCCACCATCTCACTATGTGCTCACATGACCTTTCCTTACTGTGCACACAGTGGACAGAGCGAGAGAGTGAGCCTTCTGGTGTCTCTTCTTCTTAAGGACACTTCTTATAAATGTCCCACCCTCAAGACCTCATCTAAACCTAATTATCTCCATCTCTAAATACCACCACATTAAGGCATAAGATCTTGACATACGAATTTTGTGGGAGGATATAATTCAGTCCATAGCATGCCCTGTCCTCAAGGAGCTCATAGTCTTTGGCAAGAGATAGATAACTAACCAGCCCAACAAGTGCAATGGTGTGGAGCATTCTGTAGCAGAATCAAAATGCATAATTATACTGAGGGCCCAATTTTCACCTCTTCAATGGGCTTTTTAGCCCATCTTAGCCATCTTAGAAGTCCCAGAAGGAGACAGACATCAAGCAAATAATATCACCAAGCTATGTACTATAACAAACCCTGAGAAATGCTAGGAGGGGGAGCCAGGATGTCATTCTAGAAGGACTAGCTCTGGGACCAGAGAACAAGCTGAGTTCAGTTCAGACATGTTGAGTAGAAGGGGCCTATGAGGTGGTACTTGCACACTGTGTTACAGAGGGGATTTTATTTTATTTTATTTTTAAAGATTTTACTTACTTGTTTGTCAGAGAGAGAGAGAGAGAGTGAGCACAAGCAGGGGGAGCAGCAGGCAGAGGGAAAAGCAGTCACCCAGGGAGTCCGATGTGGGACTTGATCCCAGGCCCCTAGGATCACAACCTGAGCCAAAGGCAGACACTTCACCGATTGAGCCACCCAGGAGCCCCAGAGGGGACTTTAATTAGGAATCAAGGCCAGCAAATAAGGAGGCTTGCTCCTGTACCTCCTAAGCCCTCCTCATTGGCAAGTATGTCATAGAGCTAAGAGTTGCAAAGGATACAAAATTCCCTTGAGCATTTGTGAATCAATTTCATGAATTTTATGGCCAATGAATCAGGGCTATTCTTAGCCTAGTAGAGGTCTGGGGCCCATAGATCCTCTGACAGAAATACAGATTCCTGGAGTTCCAAGGGTCTCTGAGATTGCCTGCTAGAATCCCTTCATTGAACTGATTCTCTTTCCCTAAAGGCCTATCCCACCCTACAGTTTCAGCCCGTGGCCCCCTTTAGGCAACTAGCCAAGGATACCAGGCAGGGTACAGTCTCTCAGAGTCTGGAAACCCCTCCCCCTCAAATGTGTATCCTGTACCCTGGCAAAGGCCCTGTTCCAAGACGTCTGGCAGGGAGGTCACAGACGTGGCAGTGCAGCCACAGAGATCTGGGAAGGTCATTAAGTAGAATAATATTCCAGAAGGGTGTATATGCTGCTCTGTTCCCTATTATCTTGCTTGCTTGTACCTTTCAGGTCCTCAAGAATTTATGGCGCAACAAAAATCCCATTAGAACAGGCTACAAGAAGGTGTTGGAATTACATCACTGTGCTGGAATTTGGGTTGTTGAAGGCGACTCCAAATGAAAGAGGCACTGGCCAGGACTTTGGTGGTTTCCATTAAGGTGGAATTTGCCTTGTAATGTCATTAATGGGAACAAGATCTGCCTGGTCCTGAGGTTGCCTATGGAATGAAGTGATAAATGCCTGGACAGAAACTGTAAGTAGATTTTGTTGCAAGCTAAATACCATCCTCCCAGTATAAAATTAGAGCACGCGCTGGCTAGCTGAGGCTGACTGCTGAATGGGAACAGGGTTCCGTGGTCTCTGGGACCCGAAGCAGCTGGGTGACTGGATGACGTAGCTCGTGATGCTAAACACTGGCTATATATTTGTATTTTGTGTATAAACATGACGGCCTCCCTCCCGTTACTCTGAGGAATCTTTGATAATTCACATGTGAAATTAAAGGCATCTTATTCATTCAGTTATTTATTATTCTCTGTAAAATGAGTTAGGAATTTGTCCCCATGAATAATGTTAGCCATAATAGTTAATTTACTCCTATTCATTGGCAGTAATAAAAATGTACAAGGGGAGGCAGAAACATTATTATTTCTTGCTTGAAGTGCAATTTCATGTGGTGAGAGAAACATGTTAATATGCTGCAAAGTGCTACAGGAATTTCGTTCTCAAAGGAATGGCGGTATTAAATGTATTCTGACAAGAAGGAGCCTCGGAAGAGAAACATTTATCTTCATAAAGTCATTAAATTTACTGAGCAGCATCGCATTCTTCCTGCAATCTGCTCACTCCATTAAAGGCGAAGCTGTGGAACTCGCTCTGTCACAGGAGCGGCCCCTGTGTTTCTGGAAAGAGGAAGACTGGGGATCTTTCCCATGAGAATAGGTTCCCTGCTCAAAGCCAGTGAGCTCAACCTCAGAGATACACATGGGCACTCTGTCACCTCTTTCCAAAATAAATATGCGGGGTTCTGACAAGTTTCTTCCTCTCCCTGCTTCAGATGACTCTTCACATGACCTGGAGATACCAGATTTGGCCAGCCCTCCTGTGTTACCATCTCAAGAGCCTCTCGGCTCTGAGGCTGTCTTCCCACCCTGCTGGGAGGGGCCCCCAGCAGCTCACACAGGTCCCGGTCAGTAGCCTGGCACATGCTGGATCCTAACCAGGGCATCCCCAACCATGCGGAGGATCATGAATCAGTGTCTTTGCAAATCACAGAGGTAGGGGGGCTCTGGTTCCTCGTGGTTATGGGTTTCTCTTATGTTTCGATAGGTGTCTTTAGCGGGCTACAGTCACCAAGACGTGCAACCAGACTTCAGGACCAAGACCACGCTGCCAGCTTGGGCACGCAGTACAGAATAAAAACAAATGGAATCATTTTCAATATACTGTGAGGGCATTTTCCACTGGCCTGATACCTTTTCTCCCTCAGCACTTTGCAGATAACTGCCATTCTGGGGACGAGGGCAAATATCCCATTGGCATTCACGTCATGAGAAAGGATGCAATTTCAGGTGCAGTTCAGGGGAAGATGAGGGTAGAGAGCAGAATATAAAGATATTAAATTAAGACATGCTGCTGATGGTCATTTAAAAAATCCCAGTGCAAGTTTGTCTGGAGAGGCAAATGGCCTTAACAGGGTCAAGAGAGCTAAGGCTTCCTCCCCGCCATGCCACAGGCCACAGCTGGGGCTGGCTAAAGCCAAATCTGAAGAGTCAAGCTATTAATCCGGTGGTGTGAAAAGTAGATAATTGAAGGGAACAAACTACAAGCTGCAGGAGGTCAGAGACAATTTTGGTCACTGCTATCGTCCCAGCACCTAGCTCACAGCAGGTGCTCAATCACATTTGTTACAGAAAGGAATGGACAAAGGCAAGCATCCCTCAGTTTTGCAGGGCCGGATGGATGGGCTCCTAATCCTGTCCTCTGAGTGATACCGGTCTGTCCAAAGGAGACTGCATTTTGTTAGCAGGATGGATTCTGAAAATGCTTGACCAGGTTGATAGAATTTCCAGTGACCAATTTCTGGAATTCTGACTCTCCATTCTGAGACAAGACGAGTATTTGTTGAGAATCCACCATGTGCTAATTATCATTTAACCTGTGTTCTCATTGGGAACCCATTTTACAAGCAAGGAACCTCAGAAAGGTTAAACGATTTGCCTAAGGGTACACAGCTGGTAACTGGTAGAAAGGCACCTACCTACCATGCACACATTCATCCATCTCACAACTATCCAGTGTGAGGCCCCAACCCACCGGGCCCTATTCTTGGTGCTGGGTTTTGCCACAGGCTCTCTGCCCTCCTAGAGCCAGTGATCTAGAGGAGGAGGCTGTCATTAAACAATCAATAACCAATTAATGACATGGCTGCGCTGGTGGTAAGGGTCACAGAGCAGTAGCCCACGTGCTAAGAGAACAAGCAACAGAAGGAAATAACCTTATCTTGGATGAGGGTCACAGAAGATTCCTTGCCAAAGTGACATTTGAGTAACACTTAGAAGGACCAATTGGAGTGGGGTTGAGAGGGGCCCAAGCCAAAACTGCAAGAGGCCAAAGGGACCACGAAGCTGTTGGTCAGGATTTGGGGATTTCGCCTAGAAATAATGGAAAGATAGTGAAAGGTTTTAAGTGAAGAGTCCTGATAGGATCAGCGTAACTAGTGGTCATTTTGATAGCGAATGGATAAGAGGTTGGAAGTGGATAAGGGGAGAAGCTGGGCGACATGGTGGGGAAGTGGGATGGGATGGGATGGGATGGGATGGGATGGGGTGGCAGGGAGGGTAAAGAAAGGGGGAATAAAAGGAGAGAGATGGGAGATGGAATGGACAGGGCTAGGCAGCAGATTGGCTGTAGGAAGTCAGGGAGAAGGGAGTGTGGGGGGACTTTCAGATTCTGGATTGAGCAACTGAATGGAGAGAGGTGCTCTCCACAGAGACAGGGCCTGGGACAGTACAGAGAGCATTCTGCCTCCATGGCATCTGGTGACTCTGCATCCCAGCAGGCAATCCCTTTTAGCACTCCATCCTTGGCCTGGAAATTTGCACCAGTTTTAGAGGTGAAATATTCAAATTCAGGAAAGTATCTGGTCAATGGAAATTCTCAGGGCAGAACAGGAGAGGACTGACACCCATTTAGGTTACAGACCAAGAGGCTTTGGTTTACAAATGATGCTAACTGTGTCCCAGAGACATCTCTGTCCCCACCAGTAAGCAGCCCAAACCTGTTGGGGCTCTCCACGGTATCAACACCAGGGTTCCCGTACTTGCCCCCCACCCCCACCCCCCTGGTGCTCAGTGAATAGAAGCTGCAGAAAAAACACCACTGATGGGCCCAAGTGTTTGTCTGAGCCTCACACAGTCTGTTCAATTATTTTTTTAAAGACCTTTGAAACCTTCAAGTGAATAGAGGCATTTTAGAATATCTACCCTCTGTAACTGATCTGGCTAATGGCCAACCCATCTGGAGGCCCACAATAGAGAAGACAGAGGAGCTTGCAAGGACTGGACTGTGCCAAGCTCAGTGTTTAACAGCCCAGTGACTACGAGATGGATCTATCAAGAGAGAACAAGTTGAGCGATCTGTGCCTGAACAGAATGGTAGCAGGCTGGCCCTTCAAAGAGGTATTTGCTCCCATAAAGCAAGATCATTTGCCTTTAGCACTCTTTTTATTCAGCACTTACTGATTTATTGACCCCAAGCATAGATTGTAGAGCATATCAAATTCCTATATATACAGTATGTCTAAGTAGAGGAGACAGATTTATTCCACAAAGATTTTATAGGACACTGGAAAAATAAAATAATTTTTTAAAAAATTAAATGTTCAAAGGAGTTCTCGTGTCTGAGCAACAGAGAGGTCATTCTGCATTTTACGTGTCATGCCATCACCCCAAGACTTCCCGAGCCTACTCTGCACTAGGCCCTGCAGCCCAGCTCTCACTGTGTGCCTTGGGGCCTCACATTGGCAGGTTTTTGGGCTACCTTCTCTCACTTTCTGGATTGGGTTTCCCACTTGGTGCTCAATTGTGAATGCCTTTGTAAGCTTTGTGTTCCTCCATGAATTCAGAAGCCAGGTTTCCCCCACAATCCTCAGCTTCTGAGAACGCCTTTAGTTGGGCCACACCCAAGAACAAGATCTGAGTAACCCCAGCAGTGGCCCTTGAACCCAGCACTACGTTAACCAGTGGAGGACAGAGACATACCTTATACATGAAACTGCCCACACACAGACTCCCCCCAGTCACTTTTGTCACAAACGCATGCTGGAAGCTGCTGACACCACTCAGGTTAATGTGCCCCAGGGAGGCAGGGCCTGTGGCACCATGCTGTCACCAATTCAACTAGCTAGACCCAGATGTGCCCAAGGAACCAGACCCCACAGTACTCCACATCCCAGCAGAAGTCTTAGGGCATGAAAGGTCAATGGCTCGGGCTCTGACGGCTGAAGATTGTGCTGCTGCTGCTGGTGGTGGGGCCAGAACTTCTCTGAAGCTGCTGCTGGGCCAGTGGCAATGTTAGGCCAAGGGTGTGGCAGGCCAACTCTGTGGCAACCCCCTGTGATTCTCACCACCCAGTGTCCATATGCGTATAATATCCTTGCCCTGAGTGTGGTAGTACCTAGAACTTACTTCTAACATATAGGATGTGCCCTAGGTGATGAGCTACCACTTCCATGACTGGAAGCCCTAGCTGCTGCATGGAGCATGGACTGCTAAGTGGCAGGTCTGGAAGCAGGGAACCAGCAAGGCAATGGCTGTGGTCCAGGGGAGACGACAGAGGCCTGACCAGGGTAGGAACAATGGGGTTGGAGAGAAACAGATGAAGACATGCTATATTATGGAGGTAGAGCCGACAGAACTTGCAGATGAGTTGAACGTGAGGAGTGAGAGAGGGAAGAATTGAGCCTGCCACCTCATTTATGATCATCATTATTAAAGTCATATGCTGATTACAATTGTGGTCATTCCACAGTATAATACTCATCAGAGGGAAGAAACAGGTAAACACAAAATCATTTTTTCCCATCAGAATAATTGGTATAACCAACTGGAACACACTGATTTCCTTTTTTATAAAGATTTTACCTATTTTAGAGAGAGAGCATATATGCAAGTAGAGGGGGAGAGGAAAAGAGAGAAGGGATAAGCAGATCCTGAGCTGAGCAGGGAGGCCGACACAGGGCTCAATCCCACAACCCTGAGATCATGCCCTGAGTCGAAATCAAGAGTCAGATCCTTAACTGACTGAGCCACCCAGATACCCCCACACTGATTTCCTTAACAGTGTCCATAATCATTAATGAATCAATTGTTTAAATATCATTCCTCAGACAAAACAGCAAAAGTACCCCCTCATTTCTGAAGTATACAACTTCTTTCATAGAAGTCAGCTTTATTCAAATTGTTTCAAAGTGTTCACAAACTGTTTCAAGGGGAGAACATAAAATTCTAAGGGCTTCAAACCTGGAGAAGGACCCCTCTTGTCTAAGTAGACCAGGAAGCAAGTAGAGAGGAGAGTCACATAAATATATGATTGCCATAGAAATACTTCCTGAGTAAGGCCCGCTGACTTGGAAAAACAAAATTAATTCCTGTTGGGTATCCACTTTGTGTGTGTGTTTAATTTCTTTTTTTAGCTTACTTAATCCTTACAATGAGCCTATGAGGTAGAGACCATTGTGATTTCCATTCTATACTCAGCATTTGATAACAGTGGCAGAATGTCAAATAACTACTTAGAAGAAAAAACTTTTTAACCCCACACTTCCCATTCAAATAAATGCCAATGAATTAAAGAGTTAAGTTTTAAAATGAAGCTATTAAACAGTGCATCAATATATAAGCAAATACTGATCAGATCATGGAATGGGGAAAGATTTCCTAAACATGCCAAAAATTGAAGCATAAAACAAAACCACTGATAAATTTGACTACAGATATGTAATTAAAATCTCCATTTAAAAACACCATAAGCAAAATCTGAGACACAAATGACAGAGTAGGAAAATATCTATGGCCACTATAATACAGAGCTAATAGTCTCTTGACGGTGGGGTGGCTGCCATGGTGTCAGACTGTTTCTACCTGAACCCTAGCTCTCCCATTTACCAGCTATTTGACCTGGAACAAGTTATTAAACTGCTCTGTTCCTGTTTTCCTCATCAGTAAAATGGAATTAATAATAGTACCTATTTTAAAGGATTAAATTGTTTAATATAAAGTGCTTAGAACCAGGACCACCACACTGTAAATATTCAGTGAATGTTACCTATCATCTTTTTATTGTCACAACTACTACTCCAAACCATTAAGAACATCATAACTTCAAAAGAAAAATAGAGCTTATAAACAATTCACAAAATGAGAAATATAAATGTCCAATGAACACTAAGTGTTCAATCATATTTGTAGTTAAAAAGCTAGAGATTAAAATAACAGGAAGTATTTTTCACCTACCAAATTAAAAGCACACTTTAATTAAAATATTTTACACTAAGAGACATCTCTGGAGACACTCACCTATACTGCTGGGTAGAACGCAAGCTGGCACAATCTTTCCGGAAACTAATTTAACAGTGAAGTATCAATACCCAAAAAATGCTCTTGCCCTTTGATCTACCTACCAACCTGACTTCTAGGAATCTAGTCTAAAAAATTTATTAGATCATCAAATATCCATGTGCAAGAAGGTTCATTGTGACAATTTTCCTAAAAATTTGAAACTAGCCTATACCCTCAACAACAGCAGATTAAATTATGGTAGTTCCATACATGAGAATAGTACATCCCTGCCTAAAGCCACACTTTCAAAGGGTATCTCATGATACATGAAGTCAAAGAGGCAGGACACAAACCCATCTGAGCCCTGTGTGTGCATGTGCCTATGTGTACAAAACCTTCTGGAAGAAAATGCACCATAATATCAACTGTGGCTATCTATGAGTGATGAGATCCTGAGTAATGTTTCTTCCTTCTTCATACTTACCTTTGCTGAACACACTTTATACAACACACATGTATTACTTTTTAGCAAGAAAAAGTAGTTAAAATACATTTTGTTTTGGTGCTAAGATACTTGGATTTTAAGAGAAATTCCAGGAACCCAAAAGAAAGGCAAGAATCCTTTAGAGAACATTCCTGTCTCTCCAGTGACGTGATGGTCAGAAGTTATGGAGGGAGCTTTGGTTGTGACTCCTCCTGGGTAATCACATCATCTCTGGAGCCAGGAAGGAAAGGTGGAACAGCCTCCCTCTGCGTGCTCACCCTCTCTCCTCAGCTATCTAGATGAACTCTGAACTCAGAAGTTGAGCCGCTCATTGTTGCCTTTGTACTGAGATTATTAGATATGCTCTTCACTCTGCTATTGGAGCTAGGATCTTGGCTGTTGGCGGGGTTAGCTCTGTGTGCTATAGATTCAGGGAACCCATATCTTGAATGATGTGCCTTAGATTAAAGAGAACACTACATTCCTATAGACGCTCTTAGCAAAGAGGTAGCCATTTTGTTACTCAGTAAGAACCCACATTCCATTTTCAATATTAAGTAAATGTTTTCACTCCCTGAAGGAGCCTCCTAGAACAGGCAAAGCCAGGGACCAGGCTGGGGCTAGGGGTGAGGTAAGTGAGGCATCTAGAGCTTCCTTGAATTATATATCCAAAGTGCTTCACTTGCCACATCCCAATCCCAGCCCTGAGGCAGAAGGCTAATATTTATCTCTGACAAAGTCCAAAGATTTCAAGTTAGAAAAAACATTGAGAGAAGAGAGCTTTTTATTTTCCTTAAATCTTGATCCGCAAGATATCCTTGGGGAGGCTTACAGAACATTCACTCAACAATTCAACAGGCTGTGTATGAGATTCTGGGGACCCAGAGATTAATGGGCTGGGGAGGGGGTAGGTGTACACAAGGTCCCCAACAATGTGTTCACAAAGCCCTCTGTTTTGTAAAATTTGCAAAAGTAAGATGTGTTAAGTGCACCCAGTTAAGCCTACTGCCCTGCCCCTTTCAACTCTAACTTGCCCTCCAACCCCATTTCCCCTCCTGTCAGGTGGTATTACAATGGTCACAGGCATTGTGGGGTAAGGGTTAGGCAAGGTGATATGAGATAGAGTCATTCTGAGTTTAGCAAGATATATTTATGGGCTTTGCAGTTACTTCCATGATTAAATTATTCCTAAGCATCTTGCTCTAGGAATGGCTTCCTACACTCCTACCACCCACTCGGTTGACCCACCTGGAGTCATGACATAAAGACCCGGAAGTCATATTGCTTGCACACACATCCCATAGCAGCTGGTACCAAACGTGTACAGAGAGAGAAGACAACAGACAAGGCTCACGTGTGCCAAATCAGAAACTGGTCTGTGGAAAACTCTTTCAGATCTTATATACAGATTTAAAAAGAGAAAAATATTTTCCTGAATCAGAAAACAATACCAACAATTTGGATGAATTTCCAACAAAGAGCTATGAAGCTGGAAAAAAAAGTTTTTCTAAACTATCACCAATATAAACAAAATTCAACCAACAATGGGAGAGGAAAAAAACATTATCTTCTGACTCTCTTCACAGAAAATATTGTAAAATTGTCATAATGTAGAAGTGATTAAAGAACATGTCAGGTAGTTACTTAATTAAAATCTTGTGTTATTTTCTGGATTTTATGGTATCCGCGGTAGTTGTTGCCTTTCCAAATTTGTGATTTCTGTGATTTATTTCCCCTTCCTAAATAAATATTGACTTTTGTACCTAATTCTGAACTTGTGATTTTGGTTTCTTTTCTTAAAGAGGGTCACATAAAGCTGGTATGCTTCAGGCCCCACAAATCTGGACCTGCTTCCCACAGGAGACCAAAGATCATGGAGATTTTTAGATGTATTCATGATTTGTGTAGGTACTTTAAAAATCATTTTTAACAATAAAAAAATGGGTTATGGACTAAATTCCTGTCTTGTCTCAGTTACCCACACCTGGGGAAAGGCTTGCTTGATAAGCCAACCCAGCAAAGTTGAACAGCATAGCCCTCAGCCCTGAAGGGCCATCACCAAGGAGGAAATAATCATCTCCTCTGGGAACAACAAATGTCCCATCACTCAGAGCACTGTTTTTCAATTACACACAGAAAGAATTTCACCCCCCACAACACACACACACACATACACACTTCCTCTTGCACGTGGATTCAAAGCAAAAAATATTTACTGAGCATGTAAGGCTCCAGGTCACCTTGGGATCAAGCCAGGCAAGAGTGTCCAGAAGACAGAGCAATGAGATCAAATCTGGCCAAGAAACCCAAGTTCAGTATTCACTCTTTATTTGTCCCTGCTCACAAGAGCCCAACGGATCTGCAGGGAGAGCAGAAATGTGGCCAACTGGCCTCAGAGGGAGGGGCAGGGAGCACACCAGGCCTAGAAGGCCATGGTACCCAACAAGTTAAGGGAAGGGGATTGGAACCTAGACTATCCTTACCGCCTGGACACCAACTCATCCCACACTGGCTCTAGAGAGGAAGCCTGCCTGTAACATCTCCACTTTGGAGGCAGACAGCTTAAAGCCTCAGCAAAACCCTTCTAGCCGTGTGACCCAGGACAAAGGATGTCATTGCTCTGTGCCTGGGTTTTCTGATTTATACACCGGAGCCAGTAATATGTAGCTCACAGGGTTCCGATAAGGGTTTACTAAAATAACACTAGTTGTGCTAGCATTTACTCTGCGTATACTAGGCACGAGATGCCTCACTTGCTCGCTTAACCCATGTCATCACCAGAACAACCTCTTGAGAAGTTTTTCTCATTATCCTCACTTTACAGATAAGAAAACCCAAACACAGAGAGGTTGAGTCATTTGCTTAAGAACATACAGCTACTAAGGGTCAGAGCAATGTTGAGGCTACAGGCAGCCCAACCCCAGGACTGCATATCTGCCCACCCCCTCTCCTGCCTCTCACCATCCACATTCATTGTCAGTGTTCTGGCCACAGACCAAGCATGGAAGGCTGAACCACAGTCACTGAACAGGATGGAAATGCTCTCAACCTTGCTGCTGGGAGTGTAAAATGGTAGCCCATCTAGAGAGAGAAACTTGGCAATATTTAGCAAAACTACGTGTGTATTTACTTCTCTAGGCAGTTCTAGGAATCCATTCAATTCTAGGAATCTATCCCATTGATATGCTGGCAAAAACATGAAAATACATATACACAGAGCTATTTGTTGCAGAACTATTCATAAAAGCAAAAGACTGGCAACAGCCCAAATGTTTATTAAGAGGGAATCAGTTGAACAAACTGTGGGGCATCCACACAGTGGAGTGTTATGCACTTGTTAAATAAATGAGAAAGATTTCCATGTACTACTATAAATTGATTTCCAGAATATATTAAGTGGGAAAAAAAAAACAGGGTGTAGGGGCACCTGGGTGGCTCAGTCAGTTCAGCATCTGCCTTCTGCTCAGGTCATGATCCCAGGGTCCTGGGATCGAGCCCCGAGTCAGGCTCCCTGCTCAAGAGGGAGTCTGTGTCTCCCTCTCCCTCTGCCCCTCCCCCTGCTTGTGTACATGCTCTCTCTCTCTCTCTCCTTCTCTCTGTCAAATAAATAAATAATTTTTAAAGGGGGGCATAGAAAAATGTGTATATTATACTATGATTTATCTAAGAGGTATTATATATATATATGTATATATGAATATTCTCATACTTAGAACATTAAAAAATGGAAGGGTGAACCATAACCAATTTTGAAATTGTTGCCTCTAAGGTGAGGAAGAAACGGGGTGGAGAGGACAAAGATAGAAGCTAGATTTATCTGACTAAAATTTGGCTTATAGGTTTGACTTTGGAACCACATAACCATATTACACAATCATAAAAGAACACAAAGAACACTAAAAAAGCAATTCCCCCAAATTGAAAGCAAAATGAAATAAATGAATCTAATTGTGTATGTAGTTGGTGGCAGAGAGAAACTGTTCTTTTAAACACAGTAATTTGATAGTATATTCCCAGTGGTATTTGCTTTAAGTACAAGAACTACCAAAAAATTGTTAACTATTTACAGTAGTCATATTGTGGTTGTAGCCTCAGTATTGGTATTCTGAACCAGTTCTATCTGTATGATGAGATAAATTGAATAAGTAATTGTGTGACATTTTAATTCTATTATACCCAGTGGCCTTGAAAACTGGGATTCTTAGTGTAAGAGTCAGGAGATATGGATATACAACAGAAGATGTTACATGAACACCCTACAGCCTGAATCTGAGTTGGAAGTATCAGCATGAATTCATGATATATTTTCTCTTAAAAAATACATTGCCTAGCTTTTCCACTGAAAAGCTCTAGAAACAATGGCATATCCAGTAGCAGTAAGCACTCTTAAAATGCAGACTGTCTTGAAATATCATTTACCACGAGAAGAAACAAGAGCTTCCTGAAGAAATGGCAGATTCTAAGTCTGGGGCAGGAAATGTACAAGAGGAGCCTGGAGCATATTGTCCTACCAGAGAGCAAGGAAACTACCAAAGACTACTGGGGTCATGGCAAAAGGACTCAGGAGCCAACCTGAAGAAGGAAACAACCTGACCAAAGATAAGACGACTTGAGTATTAAAAAAAATGACTGCAGTGGAATAAACACATCAAATATGTTTAAATCCATAACTTCATTACACAAAAATCTAATTATGTACTTTAGCACAAAGATAGAGAACCAATTTATCACTTTGGAAATTTATAATCCAAAGGAAAGAATCGGGTATTAATCCCGTGTTTCTATGTGGACTACACTACTGGACAACCAACAGTAGATGAGGGAAATTTCTCTTTATGGAAGTACTATATAAATGAAAAAATACATGTATTAACTAAATAAAGAATATATTGAATAAGTGAATACAGATGAATAAAAAAAGAATATATTGAATAAATGGAGAAATAGTTCAAGTTAGAATATTGCCACCATGCAATCACTAAAAAAGTGATGGATCCAGGCATTGAGTAATAATGATTGCTCAATGATTGCTATCATCACAGAAAAAGGATATACCTAGACAGGATGTGCCTTTTGAATGAAGTAACCAACACCACCGATGACATACTACTCCTGCTCCCTCCCAAACTAAATCGAAATCACATCAAGCCTATGAATACAGCTATCAATTCAAAAGGAATACAAAGGACAGAGGAATATCTTGACCTAAACCATCAGTGAAATTCAGATTGTGAAAAACTCTACATGAGAACATCTTAATTTGGGGCACCTGGGTGGCTCAGTCAGTTAAGTGTCTGCCTTCAGCTCAGGTCATGATCTCTGGGTCCCATGGTCCAGTCCCACGGCCAGCTCCCTGCTCAGCAGGGAGTCTGCTTCTCCCTCTCCCTCTACCCTGTTTGTTCTCTCTCTCTCAAACGAATAAATAAAGCCTTAAAAAGAAAAGAAAACATATCGACTTATTCAGCAAATAAATTATGAGAGAAAAAAAAAGATGGAAAGGATTCCTATAATTTTTTTTTAAGATTTTATTTACTTATTTGACAGAGAGATCACAAGCAGGCAGAGAGGCAGGCAGAGAGAGAGGAGGAAGCAGGTTCCCCGCTGAGCAGAGAGCCCCACGCGGGGCTCGATCCCAGGACCCTGAGATCATGACCCGAGGCGAAGGCAGCGGCCTAACCCACTGAGCCACCCAGGCGCCCCAGGATTCCTATAATTTTTAAAAGTCCTGAAAAACATATTCACCAATTGTAATATATGGACTTTTTTTGATTCGCTGAATCAAACGAACTGTGTGTGTGTGTGTGTGTGTGTGTGTGTGTGTGAGAGAGAGAGAGAGAGAGAGAGAGATTGGAAATTTGAACACTGAGCAGATATTTGATTACATGAAGAGAACATCACCCTCTTTATATTTGATAACAGTATCGGGGTTATATTATAAAAATATTTCACATCTTTTAGAGATACATACTGAAAGATTTATGGATGACGTGCTACAAAGGCTAGGATTTGCTTTAAAGTAACACGGGAAGGCTGAAGTAATGGAGCCCGAGCTGTAACCAGACTGGCCCTTAGCTGACCAATATTAAAGCTGGATAATGGGTATGTGATGGTTTACCAAACTATCCTCTCAACTTTGTAGATTTGTAATTCATATATATACTTTAAGTAGGCTCTACACCCAGCATGGAACCCAATATGTGGCTTGAACTCACAACCTTTAGATCAAGACCTGAGATGAGATCAAGAATCAGACACTCAACGAACTTAGCCACTCAGGTGACAAATGTGCTATATTTTTCTTAAAAAAAAAAAAAAAAGATCAAGCCATGAGAAATGAAGAAGTGGAGAAGGAGGAGGAAGGGTGGAGGTCCTCTCAGATCTGACCACTCCTGGGTGTGAGGAAGCTGCCACCACTGGAAAGATCTGTCTCCTAGGACCTCCTACCTTTTGGTCCTCAGGGACATGAGAACCCTAACCTAATAGACCTTCAATGTCCTTCCACCACTCTGGCCCCCAACCTCAATGACCATCTCAGCAGAAGCCCTTATTCTTAATACAGTGAGGACAAATTTCTCTAAAAAACCCTGTCCACTCAGAAGATTAATCTGAAACACAGCTTCACGCTGCTATGAGTTTTTAATTATTGTGGCTGTCAGTTCATCTAAATATTTTAATGAATGGCTTTATTATGCTTCTGTCCTGAGGCTTTAAGCACAAAGCACAATTCTAAACTTCAGATGTTCCTGTAGTCATATTTCTGTAGCATATTAATATGTTGCAAAGAACATCCCAGTTATGGTTCCCTGTTACAGCTCACACTCAGAGATGACAGCAGTGACGGTTTGGGGGAAGAACCTTGAACTCGCTATCGGAAGTCCTGGGCGTACATTTTGCAACTCACTAGGTAAGCCTGAGCAAGCATCTTAACCAAGGTGATCCTATACATTTCCTTATTCATAACACAGAGCCAAGGAGCCTTGACTGAAATGGTTGCTTTGAGAATCAAACTAAATAATACGTCAACGTACCTTCTAAACTATAAAATATAAGGCACATATAAAAGATACACACTCATTTATACAAGTGAGAAAATACACAGTGATGTGAAAAGCCTGATCACTAGCTATTTAATTCACAAAGGCTGACTGACCTTCTCTCATTGTCTTCAGCAGAACGCTCTTCCCCTTATTTCTTAGAGTCTGGATGTGTCTTCTCTGTCCGTGAGCAACACAAGGGAGATGCCACAGACCCACAGTTTCTGTCCCATTGGGTCCCCAGTACATACTTACCACACTATGGTGAACTGCAATCTGCCCCGTGGCACTGTCCCCTCCAAGTCGCATCCAGCCTGCAGTCGCAGGGGTCTCAGAATGCCACTGCACCCTGGAGTCCAGACAGATGACAGGGGTCAGAGAATGGCCTCACAACACAAGGGAGCGGGCCCTTGTCGCAGGTATCAGCTACAGCAGGCACAGATGACACCCAGCTCACCGCTCCAGAATGAATAGGAATGATCTCCTCATTGTTCCTCTCCATCTAAACTATCCTCATTCTGAAGACACGGAGCAGGACCTATCTCCTAGATCAAGCCTTCTTCCCACCCCCAAGTCCCTCACTCTTCCTCTCACCTCTGAGCCCCTTCATTACATGCTGCCTTGTGACCTATCTTGTTTTATATTATCTATCTATCATATTATCTATCTCTTTAGTTCAAATGAACTACTGCTTGAATCTTGCCTTGTCACTTGTCGCAAGTTTATGTTTCTCCCTTTGACTTGGCTATACCACTCAGGGCTCAGAGCAGCGTCCCCATCTTGCTAAACCAACAATACGCCTACTCAGAGTGCTCTTTGAAGAGGACTCTTGGGAGCGGGGCTTGGGCGGTAGCTGGCTGAGAGTCAGGAGGCCTCCTCGGACAGGAACCCATTACTATCACCCAAGGCAATAGTGAGGAGATGGTATTTGCCTCTGTAAGACGCCTGGGAAGGAGCCAATGGGAGTGAAGTGTCCTGAAGAATCAGCAGCGCTAAATGAATTGAGAGGAATGAGAATCCGGGATACCTGCAGCTGAACTGAGCGTGATCTCCAAGGTTCCAAGAACGGGGCTGACATCAGTGGCCTGCAAACACTAAGCCCTTCCCACCAAGAGAGCACATCTTAAACATTTACACACTGGGCCATTTGTTTGGTTGGCTGAGGGCCAAATCATCCAGGGGCTCTGATGGCACTGGGGATGGCACGGGGACAGAGGAAAAGGAGCTCACCAGAGGCCACTGCCCCGCAAGCATTCTGCCTGTGGTCCTGACACTTCTAGCTCCCCACGAGGCAGATCATCCAAGCCTTTGTCAGACCAAAATGAAAAGATCCCTCTGGGAGAGCTCAGGACTCCCCTTGGGCTCCCACTACCAAAGATAAAATACTGGCCAGTCCTGGCCAGAGCCGATCAGCCCTAGATCTCAGACAGAAAAGGGCTCCCCAGAAAACATGATTCCCCACCTTCCCCTGTGTCCGGGGGCAACAGGCAGGGTTCACCCTCACAACTCCTACCCCACTCCACAGTGCTGAGGAGCAATCCCTCCTCTTGAGGCCTCAGAGGCCCCTGGAAGCTGGCCTTCCCAGGGGTGGGGCAAAGGGAGTGGCTCCTCCCAGATCCTTCAGTTTGAATCCCTCTGGGAAAGGTAGCCTGTTAGAGGGAAACCCTCGGAGACTGGGGAGACTGAGCCAGTAGCTTCGTGATGTCCGAAAAACCACTTCCCTGCTCTGGGATCAAGCAATCCCCTGTGTAAGGAGGCCAGAAAAGGGTAATAATACTCACCCAGCAGGTTGTTACCAGGGCTCACCGGTGCCCCACCCAAGTAGGCACTCGGGAAGCAAAAATAATGATCGTTATCACTCTGCGTTGTGATAAAGTTAGTCAAGGAAAAGTCTAGAAAGGGAGGCAACCTGTGAGTCCCTGGAGGACTGCAGCAGGATTGCTGGGCGCCCCGCAAGCCCCTCAGGCATGCTCACACAGGCCTCCCAGGGCTTGCCGGAGGCCTTAGCAAAGCCCCACCCCAGTCGGCCTCTCAGGCAGGGGAGCCTCATCATTGTTCCAAACGTCCCCACCAGAGACCAGATAAGAGGTTGTGCTCCCCTTCTTAGCGGCCAGGCTGGGAGCCTGCGTCTTCTCTGCATACTGATGAACATTGGCTGGAGAAGGGTGTGATTTTGATCCTCCACAATGTGCAGGGTATCCCTCGATAGGTAGAAAAACTCAAAGTGCCCAGGGTTGCAGTCTTGCAGCCTGTTCCATCTGCTCCCGCCCTGGAGCTACAGCGGAGAAGGGGCTTGAGCTCTGCTACGAGCTTGCTAGCACTGTAGGAACATCTCGTGCCGGGGGGTTCAGAGTCCCTGACCCAAGTCCCTTTTGAACGAACAGGGCTTTCCAGTTTCTAAGGCACTTTCACAGCCACAATCACATTTAGTCCCCTGGAGGTTAGGATGCATAAACCCATTTTATGGAGCAGGAAGGAGACTGTGGGATCAGAGAGGTAACATCAGGTTCCCCCCCTACATACACACACACATACAAACACCCTAGTGATTTTGAAGCTCAAATTCAGACATGAATCTGGACTCCACACCCCACATTCTTTCCACTCCACTCTGCTACCTCTTACCCCTTCCTCCCTTCTTTATTACCCAGTCTGCGATCTCCATCATTCCCCAATTTAGCCTCTTTTTCTGGGGCTCCTGCTCACCTAAGGAGTGTTCTGGTCACAGAGTACAGCCAAGCCCTCAGGCCAGAAAGATGAAAACACCTACAAGAAGTGACCTGGCAGCTTCTGTTTTTAACAGTTTAATTTCAAAGGAAATGGACCTCACTTAACTAAATTTCCTTTCCTATTTTTTCTAGCTATTAAAGAACTTGCATATCTAATAAATATTTAATAGGAATTCCCCTCCAGCTGAATTCAGGCCCCTCAGCATCTCATTACCATGTCTTAGAATAGTATCCTCATTGTCACTTGCTTAATTATGCTAAGAAAGAGTTGAATTGTGTGGCTGTTGGGATCAGAAAGCGATTAAATTCACTTGGCAAGACTTTGGATATCTCATTACGATCCTCATTTAGCACTTCTAATGGAGTTATTTTTTTCCCCAATACTGACTTGGGAAAGGCTTGCTCAGTGTAGCAAAGTATTTCCCTAAGCCCCACACAACTTTGCACCGTGCCAGAAAAGATCAGAAGTTACTTCACACATCATTTCCACTCCCAAGAACACCGGCCACCCAATGAGCAGTGACGTAAAGCCCTGGAGAAAGGGGTGAGGCAAGTGGCAGGTCAGGCAGAGCGGCCAGTCCTCTCTAGTGACTGAATCCTTCCGCCACAGCCGCAACAAGGGCCAGTCCCAGCCCCACTTGCCTTCCTCCAAAGTCTGGAAACTCATTTCTCCCTGATGCAGCCTGTTCCTTCCTTGGAGTACTCAGTAAGTCCTTTATTGTCTTCAGTCACTGTCACTGGTCCTCCCCTCTCCCAGCTCCTCCCTGCCTTTTTTTTTTTTTTGTCTCCCTGCTACTTTTTTTTTTAATAACAAATCTTATAATCTCATCCCTCTCATGGCCTCTCCGAGTCTTCACTTCTCTCAGTTATGCATCCCCATTTCCTTCATTCTTCATAGGCCAGGATTTCCAGTCCCTTCCTCAACCAAATAAGGCTCTCCTGTCTTCCTTCATCCCTCCATTCCTGCCTGCCTTCCTGCCATTTTTCCTTCTTGAGTGCCCGCCCTTCTAAGTGCCCTGCTGTTCTGGGCAGAGAGCCGTGAATATGGTAAATGTGACTCCTGGCCTCCCAGAACTTACGTCACTTATTCCTCACAACAACCATGCCACAGAGGGGGAAACTGAGGCCCACAGAGCTTAAGTAATCTCCCTAGGATCACACTGTGAATAGCAGGTTGAGGATGCATCTCTGTGGAACATGCTGTTTTTTGGGCTGTCCAAGAGCAGAACCCAGATTTGGATTCAGTACCCCCAAAGTCCTCTGACCAGTCAGGGGAGGGTCATAGTTTCCCTCCTCCTCTGTCTTTGCCTCCATCTGAGCTCCTCTTTCTTGTCTTAGGAGCTCAGCCCCTCCACATGCTGGTTCTTACAAATGTGCTGACCCTCCTTGCCCCATTGCTCATCCCAGGGACCCCTCACTGAGCCCCTCCCCACCCTGCCCGTCACCAAGATTTTCCCTCAGCCAGTTCTTGCCAAGCCCTTGTACCCAGGTCTGTAGGCTTGCAGGGCCAGGGTTTAGCCAAAGAGAACTGAAGCCTGGAAGAATGACCTAGGGGAGGTCCAACTCTCCCCAAGATGCTTCTTGGCATCCCTGAGCCTTATTCTTTGGAAAAATCTACTCCTTGTTCATGTGAATGAACTAGACAAAAGAGTGCTAAGCACGGGTTCAAGCCTGAGCAAAATGTCTCTTGCTTCTCTCTCCTCTGTGGTGGAGCCCATGTGATAGAAGGTATACATCCCAGGGGATGGCAACAGTCCAAATCAAAAGTTGTGGAGCCTTCTGATTTCCGCTGTGAGCTCAGGCAAGCTCCTCCCCTCCCTGGGCCTCCACTACCTGCATAAGGAGCAGTGTGAACAAGTCCACCTCCATGGATCCTGCCAGCTTCAAGATGAAAGGTCTTTAAGCCAATTTATTAAGGAGTTTGTCTTCCAAAAACATCCTTGATTGCTACCAAGTGCAACCCCCCATGCAGAGGGGTGAAGTGGGTTCTAGGGAAGAGTGACCGAGGAGCCAGAGATAGCCACTGGGATACAAGGATTGACCCTTCCTGAAACCTCCTTCTTGTCCCGTTCTGGCTTTTTGCAAGCCCAGTCCCATGTCCTCGAAAGCACCAGCACCACACAGCAGGGCAGAGGGGAGGTAGGCCCAACCTCAACCACAGGCTGCCTTCTAGCAACTTCCAGGCTGCTTTTCCCAATCATCAGCCAGCCACCTGGGTTCTGGGACTAGAGCTCTTTCTAATTGACCTCTGTGCAGACCAGGAAAGAGAAGGAATTTTCAAAAACATGTAGAACCATTGTTTGTTTTCACCACTCTTGGAGTTATTGCCTGTCCTCAAGCCCAGTAGGAGAGGCAGAGTGGTGATGTTTGAAAAGAAAAGATGTGGCTCAAAGGACAGTCGCGAGTCATCCTCAGGTTCACAAAGCCCTCAGCACTGAATTCACCCAGTCCTGCCTTCGAGTCTACTGCTTTTGCATTCAGGAAAACAAAACATGGCTGTAGACCTTCCTACCCAAATAGAGTCACCTTACCCAATAACCCAAACCTCTGGAAGGGCACCGACTGGTAAGTGCATGGCCCTAATAGATCCATACATTTTGAATAAAGTGTCTTGACTCACAAGCCCTTTTCCCCCAGGCTCCCAGTGACAGAGGACCACAGCTGGAAGGACATAGCAGAAGGGGTCAGAAGTCTGGGCTTTGGCACACGGGCTGACCTTGATTAGGTAGATGATCCCAGACAACTCCTTTCACCTCCCTGGACCTGTACGTATAGCTGCAATATGGTGAGAACAGACGTGATATGAATAAAATAAAACAAACAAACAAACAAACAAAAACCAAGAGACTAAGGAAGGAGTGTAAACAACAAACAATTTGACAAAAAGTATAGCACTCTTGATGTGCCAGATGCTGTCCTAGACCCTTTACCAATAGTAACTCATTTAATCTGCATCACAATCCTTTGCGGGTAGATGCCAGTTTTACTCTCTTGCTACAGAGGAGAACGCTACAGCACAGAGAGGTTGAGTAACCTGCCCAAGGTCACAGAGCTGGTGCACAGCAAAGCTGGGATTTGAACCCAGCTGATCTCGCTCCAGAATCCGGACACATAGCCATGATGCTATGCTGAGAACAGACGCTGTGCTTACGGTTTCTGATTTACAGGTGACTAATGGGCTCGGACTCCACCTCACAGGCAGTGCTCAGTGCTCCTGGGAAGTGTCACAACAGACTGCCTTCCAAGGTCCACGGCATTGATTTTACCCATAGCCACGTCCTCGTTTATCATGATTCTTTAACCAATAGCTGCTTCACAACTGCAACTGTGGGCCGGCACTGGTGGAGATGACACTTCTGATGCAAGTCCCCTATCAGAGAGGAGCCCCGGGCTCCCGCCCTTCCCAAGGTGTGAGTCTCTTTCCCCACAGAATGGAGGCCAGGGTTCAGAAGCTGTCACTTGGCTTTCACAGAATTAATGTCTGGCTTGGGGGATTAATGGGCTTCATTGTCTTTACCGTCATTTGATACAGCCTACTTGGCTTCCAGGTAGTTTTAATAGTAAGAAAGGGAGTTGCAAGTTCCTTCTTAGAAGAAGCCCTGAAAATACAAATCAAAACCACAATGAGATATCACCTCACACCAGTCAGAATGGCTAAAATTAACAAGTCAGGAAGTGACAGATGCTGGCGAGGATGCGGAGAAAGGAAAACCCTCCTACACTGTTGGTGGGAATGCAAGCTGGTGCAACCACTCTGGAAAACAGCATGGAGGTTCCTCAAAATGTTGAAAATAGAACTACCCTATGACCCAGCAATTGCACTACTGGGTATTTACCCTAAAGATACAAACGTAGTGATCCGAAGGGGCACATGCACCTGAATGTTTATAGCAGCAATATCTACAATAGCCAAACTATGGAAAGAACCTAGATGTCCATCAACAGATGAATGGATAAAGAAGATGTGGTATATATACACAATGGAATACTATGCAGCCATCAAAAGAAATGAAATCTTGCCATTTGTGATGACGTGGATGGAACTAGAGGGTATCATGCTTAGTGAAGTAAGTCAATCGGAGAAAGACAACTATCATATGATCTCCCTGATATGAGAAAGTGGAGATGCAACATGGGGGGTTAAGGGGGTAGGAGAAGAATAAATGAAACAAGATGAGATTGGGAGGGAGACAAATCATAAGTGACTCGTAGTCTCACAAAACAAACTGAGGGTTGCTGGGGGGAGGGGGGTTGGGAGAGGGGGGTGGGGTTATGGACATTGGGGAGGGTATGTGCTGGGGTGAGTGCTGTGAAGTGTGTAAACCTGGAGATTCACACACCTGTACCCCTGGGGATAAAAATATATGTTTATAAAAAATAAAAATAAAAAATAAATTAAAAAAAAAAAAGAAGAAGCCCTGAACCTGTCAGTCCCCTGCAAGACGCTCTCCACCCCTCTCCTCCTGCAGCGCCCCCTATAGAGAGCGGGACTGTGGAGGGCAGAGCGCCTCTGTCCTGTGCACAGCCCAGCAACACCATTGTCCAGAGACACACACCAAGCAGCCAGCTCAGAGTGTGCTCCTGCCCTTGGAGATCTAGAATCTATTCCACAGCCTTTTCCAAATTTGCCTGTCTCAATACAATGAGGCAATAAAACCACTATCAAACTACGATGATGTAGTAAGACAAAAATACCTGATGGTTTTATTCTTTTTGCATCCTTCATCTCTGGGAAGGATAAGCATGGTGCAGACCCTTTGCGGAGGGAGCCCCGCCTTGAGAGCAGACGATGCCTACCTTCCCATCCTCCCCTTCCAGAACACGTGATTTTAACCCACGTCTTCACCACTAAAGTCATGTTTCTAAGATCAGTCTGGCAAGGAGAGGCCAGACTGCAACATAAAAATAACTCCCGCATCCCACTTTTTTTCAGGTCCAAAAAGAATACAGGCATGATCTGAAGTTCTTTGTAATGAAGCAGAGGGAGAAATTGTGGGAAAGAGGAAATTGCTGAGAGTGGATTAAATCTGGAAGTTCGCCTCTGCAGATAAACAGCCTCATCCTGTGCTCTTTGAGAAGAGTCAATACACGCTCCTTGATGGCATTCAATCAGGGAAATAATGGATGGAAGAAAATCAATATTCATTGAGTTTCTAGAGAGCTGAGGGCGCACAGCTAGCTGCTGTCCTGTGTGCTGCCTCATTTAAGCTGCAGAGTGCCCTGGGGAGGGAGGTGTTCTTAGGGTTCACTGGACAAATGAGGAAACCAAAGCTCAGAGCAGGCATGGCTTCCCCCAGGGCCATGTGACCCATAAGTGGAAGAGCTGGGGCTCCAACATCATCATGCCTCATGCATTCTGAGGGAACTAGTGAGAGGCCCCTTAGGAAATGCAGCTTATCATTTTGACTTATGGAAACCTAGGATTTCCTGGAGTCTGAGTTCCTACAACACATATCACCAGTCTGCATAATAATACCTTCACTTCACTCACAAGCCTGGGCTGGATTGGGTACCCCTGTGCTCCATGCAGTGACTATTCTTGGTAGGTATCCTTTGACTCTCAGCTATTCAAGTGCATGTTTCATTCTTTTGGTGTTTTCCAGAAGCCACAGAATAGATGCTTGGTCATTTCTATTACTTAGGAATCTTTTGGTTACAAGCCACAGAAACCAAACTCAATCTAACCTAAGACTCCCCCCTCCAAAACCCCACAATTTATATAAAAAATTCAAGGCCTGGAAAGAGCAAGAATCCTCAGAAACAACAAAAGGCAAGAATCCTCAGAAACGACAAGAATAGGGATTCAAATACCATCAGCTAGTTTATCCATGAGCATGTCCACATTCACTTATGAAGTCTCTCTCCCTCCCCCCTTCACTTTCCCTCTCTCTCTCTCTCTCTCTTGCTCTTTGTGTGCGTGTGGTGTGTATGTGTTAAAACTTTACAATGTGTAGGGGCGCCTTGGTGGCGCAGTTGGTTGGGCACCCAACTCACGGTTTCAGCTCCTTTGTGATCTCAGGGTCATGGAATCAAGCCCTGTGTCGGGCTCTGCACTCAGCATAGCATCTGCTTGAGTTTCTCTCTCGCTCTCCCTCTCCCTCTGCCCCTCCCCCCTGCACTCTGTCTCTCTCTCTCTCTCTCTTTCTCTCTCTCTAATAAATAATCTTTAAAAAAAAAACTTTTACAATGTGTAGCTTCAGGCCTGACTCTTTCAAGGTCGAGTTCAAAAATCCTAGAGAAGAGAGTCTGTTTCAGCTTCAGATAATGTCCACACCACTGAACCAAACACTAGTAGCCCAACGGGCCAGATCAGAACATAGCAGCGTTGAGGGGAGTCACATGGAAGGTGAGGCACTGGAAAGGCTCATGAAACAGGCAATCCTACTGAAGCCTAGAGATCAGTTTCTGGGTTAGCTATCCTTACAAATGCCCAGCCTTGCCCAGTTGGGTATAGGTGGGAATGGTCAGGTTATACTGAACATGTTCAACCAAGGATGACCCCCTTGAGCTGGGGCTGAAGGTGAAACAGACAAATCTAAGGCCAACTCAGAATCTGGGACCTATGGAAGCTCTTAGATATGGCAATCAAGCCCTCACAGACACACAAAGGGGCTAAGGCTCATAAAAGCTATGGAACAGCAAATTGCCATACACTCTTCAACCTGATTCAGGCTGTGGCCAGTAGACAGTCCTGCCACAACCAACCCAAGGGTCATTACAGAAACATTCTTATGGAAAGAACTTGCCTTAAAAAACCATCATGAGTCCTACTCATCAGCTATTTTATTGAATTTTAGCTTATTTTTCCATATCTACACAGTCAATATGTGGCCTGCTACACTTGGCCTTCATTTCTTTTCTGGCCCCCAGGAACAGAATTGGTGTCATGTTTGTCTTACCTGTGGTGAAGCTCAAAGATCAGCTAATTTCTCATTAGAACCTCATCTCATCTCAGGTTATTAGAAGAATTTTCTCCTTCCCTCATCATAAGAGATTGCTGGTCAACTCTGGTCTGTGGACCTGCCTTGTATGGCATGTAGTATTTAAGAAATCCAAGCTACTTACCCACACTGAGAAATTAGGGGGTTGGTACATAAATAGGCAAGTTTCCAGCTTCTCATTAAAACCTGGGAGACCTGGTCATACTTGGCCTGCAGTCCCTCCTGGCAACAATCAGCCAGAGCAGAGCATGGCTGCCCCTTCTGTGGGCCCTGTGCTCTCCAGGTCACACTCTCTTGTCTACAACCCACTTTACTCACTACCTTCACTCATTCTCTCTCTGGTCTCTGTAGACCCTTGCAAGCTTTGCCTTAAGCGGATTTTTACTTCTGCTGTGTGTAACAAGGCTGCTGTACTCATTTCCGACCTTAAATCATGTTTTTGGAAAGAGTTAGGTGTCAGTTACAAGACTTATTTTATTTTTTTAAAGAGATGAATGCCAAACCGTTGATGGCTTCACAATTGATACCTTTGGGATAAAGTCCAAATCCTCAGCAAAATATTCCAGACCCTCCATGCTGTAACTCTGAACTATGATTCCAGGCCCTGATCCGCCATAGTCTACCATGTGTACTCTGTGGCAGCCACACCTGGCTGTCCTTCGTTTTCCAGTACACCATTGTGATCTCCTGCCTCTTGCACAGTTTATGTTTCCTGTGCCTAGAATGCCCTTTGCCTGGCTGGCCAACTCCTCTGAGTCCTTCACAGCCCACATGAAATGCCACCTCTTCTCCATAGTCCTTCCAATCACATGCTGCCTAGGGCCACTTGTTAACCCAGACAGTGTCTTAGTGAAAATTGGAAAAGTGTACCCCTTCCTCAAGATATATTCTTTTATCTGTTAGAAAACTGTCCTAATAAATATCTACATTGGTATGCTTGCAGTATGAATGGTTTCTACTTGAATTTAGCATCCTTGTGCAGTACACACCCTGCACAGCTGTACTGTACTGTACTTCAGCCAGGGCAGAAGGAGCAACTCCTCATTGTTCCTGCAGGATTGCCTCATGCTTGCCTCCACCATAGAGTAGGAGATAGTATAATGGACTATCCATGCCTGTCATCCCTGCAGACAGGCCACAAGTCCTCAGGAGGCAGGAACCACATCTCAATGATTTCAAGATTCCCAAAACCCATGGAAGGTAGTCCATAATGGGCACTGAATCAGTTTGTCAACTGTTGTATTGTGAACACTTGGAAGCTGAGTGGAGTAAATGGAAAACAGCAGGATCAGGCAGTCCAGGGGCATTACCAGAGGGGCAGGGGTGTCTGCTGATGCCAGCTTACAGGCACAAGGACCCAGAGAACCCCTTAGAAGCAATTGGGTTTGAATTGTCAGGAACAATATTAGACTTGGAGATCTATAATGCCATTAAAAGAAAAACCAAGGAAACTGAACTAAAATGTGTTGTGTTATTCCATTCTCCAAATGGATTTTTCTTTATATTTTCCCGACTCCTAATACAATCAAATAGCTTCAGCCTGACAGCCATCTTACTTAAATGAAAACATGATTTAATGAAATGATATTTTATGAGTTGTAAACCAAGAAAATATTTGGTATAAAATGGAGGGAGAGCAGGAGCAGAAGGGTAGGGGAGGCAAGAAAAGGCAAAAGAAGGCTGCTTCTGGCAGCGCATGTGGGCCAGGCTTATGGCTGTCATGCCTCCAAGTAGGGTTATGGCCTGGTGCCAGGGTGAGTGAGGAGAATGAGATCGAGCAGGTAGGAAGAAAGAGGCAGGAAAAGACACAGAAAGCAGTACCATCAAAGCAGTAAGCTTTGCTCGACAGACGTGACAGTGGGCCCCCGGGAGAGCTCTCTGAGCAGATACCAGCACCGAGCACAGAGGACATGGCTTGACCGGGCCTTTCTCTCCCTGCAGCCCAAGTCTGTCAATGGGCTGCATCCCCCAGGGTAGTGCCACCGGGACTTAAAAGGGTCTAGGCTAATCAAAGTGGTATCTTGTCCCTCCAAGATCAGGAATCATCTCAAAGCGGCCAGGTCTGAAGCAGGGGCCCTAACTTCCAGCTTACCAAGAGGCTCGGCATCTTGTTGGGTCTGGTCCTAGGGAAACAACCCAGGTTATAACTTTCCCTTTGCACAACTTCCTTTCCTCCAGTGCTCCAGCAGAGGCTCAATCTTTTTATACTACAGTGCACGCCTGCCCAGTGGAGGAGTCAAGAGTTGTTGTCCTTCACTGCTTTGCCCAGTGCCTTTAAACTTCCTTTCTTCTACTCTTGGCCAGAAGAAAAGTTCTACTACTTCCTCCAGGACTAGAAAGAGCAGAGGTTCCTTAGGGCAGAGTCTATTCCTAAAAATCAAACATCCTTTGAGAACAAGACCAGTCTTCTGCTTCGCCCCAGTGTATTATCCTTAAACCACAGCTCTGGCCATGTCACTACTCTGTTTGGGGGCTTATCCTCTCCCAGACCCCATGTTCGGTGCTTTACATATAATTAATCATGCAGTCATCACCTAAGTCTCACAGGGCAAGTACTGTTATCACCCGCCCCCATTCCAATTCCATAGGTGAGGCATACAGCAGTTAACTAATGTACTCAAAGTCACATTATTCAATAAGTGGTACATCTTAAATTTGAACCCAAGCTTGTCCAAGGTCAAAGCCCCATGCTCTCAATCACTAAACCAGGACTTCTCAGAAATGGTACTAGAGGATCTTGTTAAAATGAGGATCCTGACTCAGTGGATCTGGGAGGGTCCTGAGACTGCATTTCTGACAAGCTCCCTGGGGCTGATGATTCTATGATTCCCCAGACCACACTTTTTGAAGGGCAAGACTCCAAAGTTTTTTTAATTTCTCAGAGGGAAGACAATATAATTATGGTTCTTCTATATTACAAGAATGAAGACTCTAGCATACAGATATCCTCTGGCCTATCAGTCAGGGGTGTCAGTCACCAAAAGCCATCATGACCAAGAAATGAGAATGATTCTCCCAACCTTCCTAGGAAATAACAGAGCAAAGAAGCTAACAGGAAAGTAATCACCTCCACATCCCTACATTTATGGCCATTCAATGTTCCTTCCATCTCCCTCCAGTAAGTCTCTGACCTTTGCTCTATGTCAAACAAGGTCTAAAAGTGACATCCCAAATAAGTTTCCCTTTAACCCACAAGATGTTAAGATGGCCCCAGATAACAGGCAGAGGAATCATGGAGCTTTATACATAAAGACCTTGGCCCAACACGAAATTCCACTGAGATGCTAAACATCCTTTTACCAAAGCCCATTCGTACAAGTTTTGAAGTCAGTGAATAACTAGGAAGTTACTATAAATGTGCCTTCCTTAAATAGAGACTTAGGAAAAGTCACCTAAACAAAACAAGGGCGTTGGTGGTAGCAGTGAGTGCTCAGTCTCAGAACAGTGTTCCTCATAACCTTCAGAGTTTACTTAGCTAGCATGTACTTAGCTGTACATACAGCTGAGAACCAAACCCTTCTTGGAAAAGCTTGCCCCCAGCTTCTAGAGGTCACCATTCCAAACCAGTCGTAGACAATAGACCTAACTCATCTTTGTGGGTCTTCTTTATTTAGGAAACATATAATAACTTTTCAAATGTTTCAGAACTATGCCGACAGTACTGAGCTCCCATTTTATACCCTGCCATTATGCAAGGAGCAAGCCATAAGGTAAGGGCACCACAGTGTGAATTCTCAGCAGTGCCAGGCCTCCAGCAGAGGCGAGCCTGACAGGCTCTCAGCCAACTTTGATAATTAAGGGTGTTCCATTTCCTCTAAACAATGTTGTTGTGATGCCTTTAAAGGAGGAAGTCTACAACCTGCCTGAATCTTCTTAGTTCCACAAAGTGTCTGAGTTGACAACTAATAATTAATTAACAATGAACAGTGTCTTGCTGCCCATCACAGTGACTGGCACTCTCATCTCTGAAAAGTGAAAAATGTGCTAATGTGGCAGGCTTCATAATCCCCACAGCCTGATGTGACAGGACAGATCCCTTCTCAGGACAACCCAGCAAGGGGGGACGGGGACGCACGTGACACCTTTCTGGACCCGGGCCCCAGAAGCCACCTGCCGGCAGGGCAGAAGTTCATGGTCTTCATTTGATGATCCATGGACTTAAATACACACACACACACACACACACACACACACACACACATATATATAGGCAGACCTTCCAGGGGCTAGTACCCAGAGCCCCCTACCTGCCTGGCATGGAACTTAGATTTTTTTAGGATGGGGGACAGGCAGCTGGGGCCATTTGCTCTCATCACTTGGGGAAATCTGTCCAGCCAGGGCTAGAGGACAATTAGGGGGGAGTAGTAGAATTAAGACGTAATGGGCAGGGCGCCAGGGGCCCTGATTTGTAGCCTAGCCCTGCCCTGGGCTTGCTGTGTGACCTTCAGCAGCTCCCCTCCCCTCTTTGGGGAAACTAAGATGTCTGTCTGCCAGGAATGGACACCAGACTGAAGGATGTTTGTTCCTCACCACATTCCCAGCCCCCAGAACAGTACCTAGCCACGCATGAGACACCTGGAAATGCTTATTGCCTGAATGGTCTGCTATGGGTCCTTCCACCGCTGACATTCCAGAACTCGGAAATCATTCCCCTCAGTACTATGAATCCACCTTCACAGTGAGGCCATCGAATGACAGGATCTTCACGTGAAAGGAAGATTTTCTTTTTCATCAGGTGACAGCCATTTGAGTTTCGCTTTTACTTTTGAAATCATTCCGCAGCTCGCAGTTGCTTCCGCTGGTCACCCAGGAGACAGAAGCTTGCACCAGTCATTCGCCTTCGCTGCACACAGACACCGTTGCAGTCTGGAAACATAAGGAAGACATTCGAGATAAAAACCCCGGTCCCATAATCCCCAGCCCAGACAGCATATCACACAGCCTCACAGCCAATTCATACAAGGAAAGAAGGGAGCAGACAAAAGAATATTAACACTGTCAATCTGAAAACGCGAGTTTAAAATTAGTAAAGGGAAAAATATGTCAATCAGGACTCAGGAGACATCACCGATTTCTTTTGCACGTTCACTTCTCAGACAACCAACGAACCACTTGAAATTCCTCCTGCCCGAAATGTCTACAGGCAAAAAATCAGTGCTAAGAGTATCAGGCTTGAAGGAACCAAAAAACAAACAAACAAACAAACAAGCAAAACACCAAAATACAAAACAAAACAAAAACAGGGAGGAGAGGAAGAGCCTAAAAGGAGAAATTGAAATCTGACAATTAATTGCCTTTCTCTATTACCAGAAAACCCTGGATCTATTGGAGAGCGTGGCCACAACAAAAAGTGAAAAAGAAGACCCATGGCAAAATCTGCTGCTGAAGGAGGAGACCGTGGAGTGAGCAGTTTGCCTGTAATTAAAGCAATTCCTGAGACCCCTTCTACCTCTGTCCTCAAAACTCTAACCCGATGCTGAACTAACTCAGTGAGAGAGAAACATGGCTGTAACGTGCAAGCCCCCACCGTGCCCTGAGTATGCTGAGTGACACAAGCCATCGCAGGGCTGTGGGGGCCGGTGGGGTGAGGTAGGAAGGGGAGCAAGTTCCTTGCACTTCACAGAGCCCCCCAAATGCCACCCTGGGGACAAAAGTTGAGAGAGAAAGGCGTGTGCTCTTGAAGGTCATCTGCTCACCCTCTGCAGTGGTCCTGGTGGAGGGGTCCCCAGGAAGCAGATAGAGCATGGACCACCAGGGCTAGCCCTCCAATGGCCCCAGAAGCGGCTGACTGCCTCCGAGGCACACTTACACATTTCTATACTAGGTGCCGTACAAACATCGAGAATGGAAACAAGGCAAGAAAGCTCTGTCTCAGCCTTATCATGGACTCTGTGTTCTTTCTTGGGCAAACCCAGCTCCTTTCTGGCTTTGGCGTCTCTGTGGAGGGGTCACAGCAGGTGATCTCACAGGGACCTCCCAGACAGGTCATGACACGGCTAAAGCAAGGTCAGGGACTGTGGAAACCCATGAAAGGCCCCCGGTCCTTGCCTGAGCCAGGTAAAATTAGAGATATGCACTCCAAGCAGAAGACCCAGCCAGTATTCAACACAGTTGCCCTGCAGCTGCCGTGGGCAAGACCGGAAGCTTCTGAATCCAGTCCTGGCCTTAAAGACACTCGATTAGCCTTGAGCGAAGTGCTCATTATCCAAGTGACCCAAAGACACCCCTTCTTCCCCCGACACTAATGTCCTGGCTGATGCAGGCCTACTCTGTCATCCCGGTAGACAGCCTGTCAGCATTTCATAATTAAGAAAAAGTTGTTCCTGCAATCATCAAGAAGATCCATTTCACAGAGACAGCTTCTGCATGTGAGATGGTATCACAAACTAAAAGCTTTCAAATACCCAAATCCAGGCCCTCCAGCAAGCCACATCTTGACGGTCTGGTCCTAGATAGCCCAATATCCTAAATTCGCCTTCCTCTTGCTCTACACAAGACATTGCCCTTCTATTTTTAGGACTAGGACAGTTCAAACCTTGAAAGTAACTTGTCAGTTGGGCTGAAAATAGCATTTGCAATGGACAAAAAAATCTTAACTGAGACAAGAGGATGATGTTACTTCCTAGACATAAAGAATCCTCGTAACTGACATATATGTAAACACACACACACACAGGCACACACATTCTTACATTGAAAAATTTTTAAACCGACTACAATACTTATAAATAGGGATATTGTAGAGCAGAGTTTCTGAGTCACAACTTAAGAAATCCAACACGAAAGGCAAATGTTTTATCAAAGTAAGCATGGCCACTCCAATCATGACCAACCCGAGCCTGCTCATTTAGGATTCACAGCAAACGAGAGACCGTTGCGACCTACAAAGTGAGTGTTAAAAGCTCTGAAATGTGTATTGGGTATTGACACAAGAGCCATCAAAAGAGCCAAAGATACTGCCCACCTGTCCTTCATTTTCATTCTGCAAAGCTTGCCCAGATGAAGGACTGAGATCTTTCTGCCACTAATCAAAGGAAACCTTCTTTTCCAACAAGATCTAGAGTCATGTGACTTAATCTGCCAAATGTAAATGACAGGGTCAGATTCTGAATCCTTCAGGCGCTAGTTGGAGAGAAGAGGAGGAAGTAAAGCAATGGGAGCACCAATACTTCCCCCCTACACATCACTACACATCACTTCCTCCTACAAGGACAGGAAGGCAAACCATTGAAGTGCTTTGTTTTCCACGTCCCTGTTCAATATAAACAGACGAGGCTTATGATCTGTGGGCCAAAGGCACGTGGAATAGAGGCTGCTTTGGTGGGAAAAGATAAAGGAGGTTTCCTTTGATGCTCCCATGTTTGATGATAAGTTCATTAGCAGAATTGCTATTATATGAATAATAAGTACTCATTATGGAAATCTGAAAAATACAGAGAAGTGTAAAAAGACAATAGAGTTTCCATCCTAAAATGACCCAGCATTAACACTGATTTATTTCCATCTGCCTGTTTGGTTATAAAGAAGTGCTGCTTGTTTTACAAGGTGTTAATCAAATCATAGCTACAATTTCACATCCCACCTTTTTCATATACAATTATGAGCATCTTTAGGTGTTAGGATCATCGTTTTGAGAACCACATGAAGTGGATGTGCTGGAGATGGAAAGTACATGCATCACAGTTAAAACCCAGGCTTTGGGATTAGACGGACCTGAGTTCCAATTGCAACTTGACTGCTCACTGGCTCCATGTTTTTGCAGAAGTAACTCAACCTCTGAGCCTCAGTCTACTCCTCTATAAACTGGGAGCAACAACAGCATGGTTCCCATCACCTGGGTTTGTTTTGAGGCATGATGAGATAATTCCATAAATCACACGGCATACTACCAGTGGTAACTTCTTAGTATGGGCTAGCTGATGTCATTTTTACTAGCATTTTTAAATTACCCCATCTTTTATTATTAGCCTCTACATAGCTTCCAAATTTCCCATTTGAATGTAAATAGTGCATGTAAATAGGTTGAATTCTTTTCCTTAGAATGTATTTTCCAAAAGCAAAATTCCTGGATGGTCTATGGTTGTTGATATGTGTTATCAAATTTGCTGGCCAGATGATTTTTGCCCTACCATGAATCAGTGTGGAGATATTATCAAGAGCAGCAGAACAGAGACTAAGGGACCCTTGAAATCCTTAACGATCTTAGCATTAAGAGGATCCTTGAGGAACATCAAGGGCAATCCTGTTTGGATGACTAATGGGAGATGCCTGCCCATATCGATGACCTTAGCCTCATTTGAGCTGAGACCTCATAGACCAGCAGACAAGGTGCACATGAAGCAGCAAATAGTGAGGCACTATTGAAAGCCCCCCTCAATCCATGCCCAAAGACTACTAAACATTTGGTTTAGTAACCCATATCATGGGTTCTAGCCTCTCCCTGAAAGTCAAGAGCATATCTTCATACCCTCTTATCACATCTCTCCAGCAGGACCAATTCTGGGCATAGTAGTGGGATATAACCATGCTGTTCCTTTATCTGAAGCGCTTCACCCAACTTTTGGAATAGTTACCTCCTTCGTGTACCTTATTCTCAGCTTCAATGCCATCTCTTCCAAGAGGCAAGAGCTCCCAGCTGCTTCACAGCTCTCTACAGCTGTGCAAACTCATTTCATTCCAGGAACTCATCATGGCCTATAATCAAGTCTTTGTGCACTTATTTATACTGGATTCCTCCCCCAATTAGACTCTCCACTCGATGAGGGGTAGGACTGTGTCCCAGTCTTACTTGGTTGTATCTTTTGTCCCCAGTTATCAAAGGCTCTGGCACAAAGCAGGCACTCCTGTACCCTACAGCCTGTTTGATGCACATGCTTATAACTCACTAACGGACACCCAACCAAGCAAAGGTTTATCCCACCACACCAAGGATGCACACTCATGCTTAGCACCTGTAGGATTTTGTCTGCTTTATAAAGCCCTCAAAATCTATTCCCTGGAATGCCCTTACAACCTCCCATAAACCAAGGGCTAAAAGGGCTGGTGCAGCAAACAAAAATAAAGGAAAGATAGGGTGGGACAGAGATCAAGAGCCTAAAATCTGGGCTCCAATCACAATTGTGTCACTTATGATACTGGGTGGGTCACCTCATCCCTGAGCTTTACTTCTGCCCCACACAGTAGTAGATAGTAGACTCTCCCCTGCCTCTTGGGAGACTTCAATGGTCATGTGAACAAAAGGTAAGAGTGCAGCAGGAAGGCCGAGAGGTTAGTCCAGTAAGCTACAGAGAGAAGTATGCCAATTCAGTGGCCTCATGGGACCCCTCTGGAGGATGTTGATGGCCAAAACAGAACTAGAGTGCCACACCTCCTGTGCCTACACATATGCTTACCCTGGCCAAGGAATTCTTGGGCCTCTTGAAATAGCCCCCAGGTTGTACTGCCTCCTGAATGTGTACTTAATAGCCCTAGATAGAAGCTACTTGTCTTCTTCAAGGCACATTTTCTAATCAAATAAGCAGTATCTCCACAGCAGCCAAAAGAGACCTTTAACTGATGAATGCCAAGGCTCAGGCAAACCACAAATGCCCTACTCACCATGTCGGTCCTACAGAGGAAGCTGCGGTTCCATCATTTCCTGTGCCACATACAGCTGCAACACTGAATTCTACTAAAAATGACATGCAGTATGTGTGTCTGAGGTTATAACAGATGGTGTCCACAATGCACGCAGAAGCTTCAGATAGCCAAATGGCACAGCCGTGGAGATTTTCCAAAAGGAAGACAAAAAAAAAAAAAAAAAAAAAAAAAAAAAACAATAAAAACACTCTCACCAGTGAATATCTGAGGAGTTTTTATATTACTTTCCACTGTGGTGAAATAGAGAACATCCAGTTCATGTGAGGGCTCCGCTAACTGGGAGAAGCCAGCCAAACATGAAGGGGAAGATGCCACTGAAAAGCTGTACCTGAAGGGTGTGCTCTAACCCTTTCTAGAAGGAGCTACTACCTTAAAGAGGTGGAAGAACAGAATTTAGGCCACTTCATCTTGCAAATAGATCTGGAATTCCCTCTACTTGCCAAGGTTGCCAGATCCATGAGTGGATTGCTCTAATTGGTAGAAAATCCGAATATACAAGATTTCTCTCTTTCCTACAACTCATAAAACCATTAGGGGCCATGACTGCAAGCCCCTTACTTCCCAGGAGAGATGCCTGAGGCCAAGATGTGGGAAGACACTCAGCCAAAGTCACACAGCCGATAACGACTTGCCCTAGCCCTCTAAACTGCTGTACCCCACCAGAATCCTCATACACCTAAAGACAAACAGCAAGCACCTACCCATGTCTTTACCAATTCCCTAAAACCTGCCCCAAATTATTCCTGACCTGATTTTAACTCTTGCCTACCTCTGGACCTTCAAACTAGGGCTTGGATTTTGTCACTAGCTCTCTGTAAAGAACTCAGATTTGCCTTCTCACCCTGGTCCATACCTTTGGTTCCACTAACTCCAACCCCCAATCCCAGGAATCTTATCTGAGTCATGGCCCAGCCAATCTAAACCATGGCTGAACCATGCCTAAAGAAGAGGAGCTTCAGACAGAGGCAAAGCCAATACCAAAGTCTAGGTCTCCTGACTCTAAGACCAGTGAAATTTCCACTATGTGATACTCCTGCCCCTGCACTGCTATTAATTCCACCTCCAGAGCAGCCAATAAATCTATTTCCTCTTCTTCATCACATGAAGATGGTTTTCATATCTCCACACTGCCTTAACCAACCCTATCTGAGCCTTCTCTCTTCTACATGAATTGTCCTTAGCTTCTTTTATTTATTTTTTAAAAGATTTTATTTGTTCATTTGAGAGTGAGAGTGAATGCACAAGTAGGGAATAGGGGCAGAGGGAGAGGAAGAAGCAGACTCCCCACTGAGCAGGGACCCCCCCCCACATAGGCCTTAATCCCAGGACCCTGAGATCATGACCTGAGCCAAAGGCAAACAGTTAATTGACTGAGCCTCTAAGGCACCCCTGTCCTAAGCTTATTCAATTTGACTTCATAATTCATGGTTTCCAGACCTTCAGAGGGCTCATAAACTCAATCATCATCCTCTTAAAAAGAAAAATAGAGAATACTTTGGATTCATCATATCAATTTAGACTGTCTGTTTGTATCAATATAAGTTTTACTGCGGCCACATTGTCATCAGCCGCACATCACATTGTGCCAAGTTGTGGTCAATGAAAACCCCAGGACTATGTTCAAAACCAGAATCCTTCCTTAGGGATGTTCAAATACTGACAAGAAAACAAAGATGTTTTCTCTTTCTGTTGGGGTCTCCAAGATGGGATTTTGAAAATCCAAAGATGCCAGAAACCATGCAAACCAAGAAAGAAAGTTCATATGCAATAGGAGAGGTTGGAGCCAGTAAGAAATGAGCAGAAGTGTGTGTGTGTGTGTGTGTGTGTGTGTGTGTGTGTGTGCGCGCACGCACATGTGTGTGTGAGAGAGAGAGAGAGAGAGAGAATGAGTACACTAACCCACACTAGCATGTGAGCACACATTCACTGGTGCTATCAAGTCCCCAATTTCCAATATTGAAATCTCCTGAGCTGCTTTGGTTCCTGCAGCTCTTCCACTAATTCTGGGAGCTACCCCAGTATCCTGCCAATAAGTCCTCTTGCATGTTTAAGTTAGGAAGGAAGCTTTCTGTCACTTACAACCAAAAGAATCTTGACTCCAAGTTGCCTGAGATCTTCACATGGCATTTTCCCTCTCTTCCTTCACATTTTTGCTTTATAGCCACTGTGGCACCTTTCCTTGCTGAAGGAAATGGAAGATTGGATATGTGGACAACTGGAAGGGTAGAGAGAGGAGGAAGTGTGATAATGTTAGAGACCAAGTCTTCTACTTACCATTTTGCTGAGTGCCAGCCCAAGCCTTCTCCAAAGATCCCTCCCATCCCATGAAGCTCAGATGAGAGTACACAGTAATTTACTATCTTACTTCTTCCAAAGATCTCCAGTCCAGATGGCAAGCCCTGCAGAAGATGAGTTCCTGGGGTGAAAAAAAAGTGCTTGGGAAAATTACAGGTCTGTGACACAGTCTGAATTTGTCCTGCTCCCAGGCCTGCATAATGCCAGACCACCCATTGAAAGCGTGAAAGGGAACACCATCTGTGTTCTGCTGGAGACAATCTAAGAAACCTTGAGCTCGAGGTGACACGAACTAAATGTTTGGGTTTGTAATGATTGGCATCAAGATCATCAAGTTGGCAGCTAACAAGTCACACAAGAACAACTTCTAAGCCAGCTGTTTGCTAAGATGGGCAACATTGTCCAAGAAGATGGTCAATGTGATGGTGAGTAGAGAGCAATGTTCCTGGCATAACTGTCCCCAAAATGGCTAAGATGTGGTCTGGCATGTTCCATTACAATTAGAGGAACTGTGGCTGGCTAATAGCCTTACAACTGTAAACTCACTCAGAGGGGATTATGGGCTCCTACTAATAGAGTAATGTTAGAGAGAGTTTTGCTCGATTACATACTTGGCCTCGAGCCTTCTATTCAAGGCATTATGACAGCATCTCTCACAAGCTCATCTACCAGGAAATCTGGATTTTCCTCCTACACTAGTCCTAGAAAACCATCAAAGGAAGATTTTATTTGCTCACTGAGTTTGCAGTTTCTTGCTTTATTTCAGGAAAAGATGATGAGTCTGGAAGCACAAAAGGTTGAGGCACAGGAACATAATGTCACCCATTTAACCCGGGGGAACACAGTTTTTACATATTTATAAATCCTTTCCACATACTAATTGATTACTAATCTTTTGGAGGAAATGTTAACAGCCCAGATGGCCATAATCTGAAGAAAGAGACTTGGTAAATGATTTCAGGTTAAGCTGAATAATAATGATGAAGAGGGATGTGCAGACGTACTGGAGTATATACCTAGACAGGAAAAAAGAATCATTTTTTTGTGGATTTTAGTAACTACTTTCCCACTAAGGAGGCTTTGATGAAGCAGCCTCCTCACCTAGTTACAAATCATCTTAGAGCCTCTACTTAGCCCCTTTGAGCTATTTAAGAAAGCACGGAAGATAAATGGGTGGTGCTTATTAGATTAACATCGATCTGCAAAGTGAAGCACTTCATGACTCCTTCAGGAATGGTGTCATGAAAAAAGTGTGAGGCAGTCATAGAGAGGCCTGCCATTTTCTTTCTTTCTTTCTTTCTCTCTTTCTTTCTTTTTTTGAAGATTTTATTTATTTGTTTCAGAGAGAATGAGAGAGAGAGAGAGCACGAGCATGAGGTCAGGGGGAGGGTCAGAGGAACAAGCAGACTCCCTGCTGAACAGGGAGCCTGATGTGGGACTCAATCCCAGGACTCTAGGATCATGACCTGAGCCAAAGGTAGACGCTTAACTGACTGAGCCACCCAGGCACCCAGGCCTGGCATTTCATATCATTGGTGCCATATCACCAAAAGTACTTGAAAAATGGATTTCACATTGCTTTAGCCAACAAGTTGGAGGAATAGATTCACACTGAGGTCTTCTGATACTAAATTTTATTGTCTACTAGATACCCAAGACACAAGTCATGAATCTCTGCCCCCAAGACAACAACTACATTTTACAAAACGCGATCACTCTAGAGACAGACAGCAGCCAGGTACATAAAAAAGGATGTCAGAAGACTGTGAGTCCTTGCCAAATAAGTAACACAGACAAAGCAAACATCTCGCTCCGGTTTTCCAGGACTAGCTTGGCATTAATTACCTAACTGGATAATATCCCCACAACACCTTCACATGTCCTTCTGGTCCTTCAAATGTCAATATTTTGGCAAATAGTGACAGAATTTAGTCAGTAATCATAGCAATACCAACTATAACAACTCACAGAGATCACATCTCAGATGATGTGTCCTTGATCCTCCACTGAAATTAACACCATAGTGTTCCAGATTTAAGAGACATTCCTATAGAGACATTACTATAGGTTGGTGTTTTCGCTAGAGGGTTTTGACCATAAGAAACCAAAAAAGATTCTGGGTAACTTATGCAAAAATTGAAATGTACTGGAAGCCTATAGAAAAGCTCAAGAGGTCATAAGAAAACTAAAGAACCAAACGAAAGAGCCAAGAACCAGGGTGCCCCAGAGGGTCTGTAACAAGTCAGCAGCTTCACCCAAGCATATACCACCACTGGAATCCATTCATTCATCCAATACGTATTTGCAAGTACTTACCATGTGCCAGGCACAGTTGTACAATGTTAGGGATACAGTGGTAAACAAAACAGACAACACCTCCATTCTCATGGGGCTTTCATTCCAGTAGAGGGAGATAAGTAATAAAAATGATGATCACAATGGTGGTGGTAATAGCTCCAATTTTTGAGCATCTACTCTGTGACTAGCACTGTGCTAAGTGGTTTACATATTCATGTATTTATTTGACAAATATTTATTGAGCCCTAGTATGTCAAGAACTGTCCTAAGTACTGGAAATATAATCATGAATAAAACCAATTAAGAATCCCTGTCTTTGTGCAGCTGACATTATAGTGAAACAAATTAATTTAAAACCCCCAAAAATCCAAGTCCTAGGGAACAATTAACTACACTTAGGTCATGTATAAGCCCCCGGCTTCACCAGGCATCCAGATTTAATTGTCCAACCAAGAGTAAACACAGTGAGAAAGGAGTCCCTAAGAAGAAATCAGGGAACTAAGAGGAAAGGAAATGGGTGCTAGGCAGTAGAAGAAAAATCCATTCATGGGTCAATGAAGACTTCACCTGGGCCTTATTGATGTGTCAGGACCCTTAGTAAAAATATACTAGAAACCAGATTGCATATACAGAAATAAAAAGAATATTTTGGACTGTTTGAGCTTGAATATGGCCATGACTTACAAGGTTAGCTATAGGATCTTGGGCAAATTACTAAACTTTTCTATGCCTCTCAGTGTCCTCTTCTATGAAACGGGGTATGTTATTAATATGTCATGAGTAAAAATATATTTATTTATTATGTCATGGGTAAATATTTAAGTGATTTCTTCACATTCCTTTAAATTTCTTTAAAAGCTGAGTGACTGTTTGAAGCTGCAATAATTATGCATTATGGTGCCAGTAACATATGTAGAAAGAAAATGTATGAAAATGATACCATGAAGGATAGGAAGGAAAATGGAAGAACACATTGTGAGGTTTTCTCTGTATTAAGGGGTGTAATATCATTTGAAGATAGAACATGATAAGATTAAGTTGTATACTGCAAATGTTAGACAACTACTGAAAAGATAAAACAAAGAGATAGAGTTAATAAGCCAGGAGAGGAGATTAGATGGAATGCTAATAATAATATCAAAAAAGTAAGGAAAGGAAGAAAAAATAAACAAATATACGGGAAAAATAGAAAGCAAATAAATCCAAAAAATTGATAATTATATTAAATGTAAATTTATGCAGGAAGTCCACTTTAAGTATGGAAACACAAATAGGTTAAAAGTAAAAGGATGAAAAGATATGTATCATGCCCTAATCATAAGAAAGCTGATTAGCTATATTAACATCAGACAAGAAGACTTCAGAACAAGGAATATTGCCCAGGCTAGTGTGAGACATTTATATTTTATAATTATAAAAGGGTCAATTCATCAAAAAGACATAATAATTCTAGGTATGTATGAAATCAATAACAGCATCAAAATACAAAAAGGAACAACTGACAGAAACAAAATGAAAAATGGGCAAATACACAATTATATTGGGAGACTTCAATATTCTGCTTTCAGTAATTGATACAAGTATACTAAAAAAAAATCAGTAAGTACATATAGACTAGAATGACATTAACCAATTTAACCTACATGACATTTATAAAACATTCCATCCACTAACAGCACAAAGGACATTCTTTTTGAATTCACATTGGACATTTCACCAAGATATACCATATGTTGGGCCATAAAACATGTCTCAGTATATTTAAAATAATTGAAATCATACAGAGACTTTTCCATAGCCAGAGTGGAATTGAATTAGAAATAAAGAACAAAAATATCTGGAAAGCTCCAAATATTTAGAAGTTAAACAACACACACTACTAAATGTTACTTTTGCTTCCAGTCCAGACAAATTATCATGGAAGGTATTTACCTTCCCACTTGAAACAGCTTAAAAAAAAAAAAAAAAAACACCTAGACAAAATACGCAAAACATGTCTCTCAAGACACTAGACATCAGGCAGTTAAAAAGAGTTATCCCTGAAATATGGAAAATGAATGAGGTGAACTTTCATATTGCCCCAGATTACTAGCTGAAGAAAGTTTCCAGGGTTCAGCACAGGGAGAGGGAACCTAGACAGTCTTCCTAAATTAAGTGAACAGGTGTGGGAGTCTGAAGAAATAGAGATGAGTAGAGCTCACATGACAGAGTTCCAGAGAGGAAAGAGCTGCAGTGAGAGAGAGATAGAAGTCCAGAGATCTTTGGGTGTCTCCCTTAAATATTCAGAAAAACTACTGATTAGTACAAGTGAGGAAACTACCTGAAACCGGGAAAGTAATCACCAAAAAGGATTATAGGAAGCAGTGCCCAGAGATCACACACAGGCAGGAATAGTATCTATGGTCAGTTAGTGTGAGAATCTCATAATTCAGGGAGCATTGTTTAGAGTTGTGATTCCCAATGGAAGTCAGTTTTGTCCCCAAGGTAACATTTGGCAAAATCTGGAGACATTTTTGGTTGCCCCAACTAGGGGCATGTTAGTGGTATCTAGTATGTCAGGGTCAGGGATACTGTTAAACATCCTACAATGCACAGGATAGACCCTCACGATAAGAAATTATCTGTCCCAAAATTTCAATAGTACAGAAGTTGACAAATCTTAGGTTAAAGTAATAAAAAGGATCTTGCCTCAGTGGTAATCAAAAATTAACTCTAGTCTAAACTATGTTTTGCCCCAACTAACAAAACTTTTGCTCATGCAAGACCTAAAAAGATCAAACTATTTCCACATAACTGCATCCCAGGACAAAGCTCAAGAATATTTATAGGAATATAAAGATATTCAGTATCTAATAAGATAAAACTGACAATACTTGACATCCAAAAAAAAAAAAATTTGCCAGACAGGCAAAGAAGAAGAAAAACACAACCCATAATGAGGAGAAAGGTCTATTAAAATTGACAGAGAAATTAAATAGATGATGAAATTAACAGAAAAAGGCATTAAAACAATCATTTTAATTGTATTCCATATGATCAAGAAGCTAGAGGAAAGACTGGACACATTATGTAGAGAAATAGAACATATGAAATGATCCAAACCAACTTCTAGAATGTCTAAGATGAAAAATATACTGGATGGGATTAATGAGAGATTACACATTGCAGATGAAAAGATTATGAAGACATAGCAATACATACCACCTAAAAATGAAACACAGAATGAAAACAAACTAAAAATGTAAATAAATAAATAACATCGGTGAAATATGGCACAACTTCAAATATAAATATATATATATATATATATGGTTCAAGTCTCCAAAAGACAGAGAAGGAATAATGGCCAAAACTCTTAAAAAATCAATGACAGCTATAAACTAGCAGATCCATGTAGCTCAATCAACACAAGCACAAGAAACATGAAGAATGCTGCACCAACACGTACCATAATCAAAATGCTTGAAATCAGTGATAAAAAGAAAATCTTAAAAGTAGTCAAAAGGGGCACCTGGGTGGCTCAGTTGGTCAAGCAACTGCCTTCAGCTCAGGTCATGACCCTAGAGTCCCAGGATCAAGTCCCACATCCAGCTTCCTGCTCAGCAGGGAGTCTGCTTCTCCCTCTGACCCTCCCCCTTCTCATGCCCTCTCTCTCTCTCCCATTCTCTATCAAATAAACAAATAAAATCTTTAAAATAAAAAGTAGTCAGAGGAACAAGGCTCTTGGGTGGCTCAGTGGCTTGAGTGTCTGACTCTTTTTTTTAAAGATTTTATTTATTTAACAGAGAGAAAGAGTACAAGTGAGAGAGAAAGAACACAAACAGGGGGAGCAGCAGGCAGAGAAGCTGGTTCCCCACTCTTGGGATCATGACCTGAGCCAAAGGCAGACATTTAACCAACTGAGCCACCCATGCATTCCAGTGTCAGACTCTTGATTTAGGCTAGGGTCATGATCTCAAGGTCTTCAGATTGAGCCCAGCATTAGGCTCCATGCTCAGTGGGGAATCTGCTTAAGATTCTCTCTCTCTCCTTCTCCCTCTGCCCAACCCCACATGCATGCTCGCTCTCTCTCGCTCTCTCTTTCTCTCTCAACTAAATCTTTTTTTTAAATTTTTTTCCTTTATTATCTTTTTTTTTAATTTTTTTAATTTATTTTCAGCGTAACAGTATTCATTGTTTTTGCACCACACCCAGTGCTCCATGCAATCTGTGTCCTCTCCAATACCCACCACCTGGTTCCCCCAACCTCCCATCCCCCACCACTTCAAAATCCTCAGATTGTTTTTCAGAGTCCATAGTCTTTCATGGTTTACCTCCCCTTCCAATTTCCCTCAATTCCCTTCTCCTCTCTAACTAAATCTTAAAAAAAGGACTACTCAGAGGAAAAGAGAATGATACAGAAAATAAGCGTTGGCAAGGATATGGAGAAAATGGAACTCTTGTGCTTTGCTGGTGGGAGCATTAAATGGTGAGGTGTTGTGGAAAACAGAATGGTGGTTCCTCAAAGAATTAAAAATAGAATCACTGTATGATCAGGTATTTCAATTTCTGGGTATGTATCTGAAAGAATTGAAAACAGAGACTTGAACAGATATTTGTGGACTTATGCTCATAGCAGCATTACTCTCAGTAGCCAAAAAATTAGAAGCAATCCCAATGGCCAATGACAAATGAATGGATAAATAAAATGTGCTATATACATACAGTGGGCTATTATTCAACCTTAAAAAGGAAAGAAATTCTGACACATGGGATAGTGTAGATAAGCCTTGAAGACATTATGTTAAGTGAAATAAGGTAGTCACAAATTGACAAGTACTGTATGATTTGCGTTGTATTAGTTACTAGAGTAGTCAAATTTACAGAGCCAGAAAGGGTAAAGGTGGTTTCCAGGGCCTGTGGAGAAGTAAAAGAAAATTGTTTAATAGGGACAGAGTTTCCATTCTGCAAGATAAAAAGAGTTCTGGGGATGGATGGTGGTGAGAGTTGTATAATAGTGTGAACATCCTTAATGCTACTGAACTGGGCAAATATAAATGGTTAAAATGATGAATTGTATGTTATATATGTTTTACCCCAATTAAAAATGAAAAAAGATGATATTATGAATAACTTTATGCCAATAAATATGACAACTTGGATGAGATGCACAAACTCTTGAAAGACAGACTACCAAGCTGCATCCAAGAAGAAATACATAACTTGAAAAGTGCTGAACATAGTAAAGAAATAGAATGCTTGTTAGACCTTCCACAAAGAAAGCCTCAGGCCCAGAGAGGCTTCAGAGGTGAATTCTAGCAAATATGTTTTTAAAATTCTACTCAAACACTTCCAGAAAATTAAATAGGAGGGACAACTTCCCAACTCATTCTATGAAGCCAGTATTACTCTCTTTAAAAAAAAAAAAATGTTTATTTTAAAGAGAGAGCAAGAGGGTGTGCAAGTGTGGGGAGGGGCAGAGGGAAAAGGAGAGAGAGAATTCCAAGCAGAATCTCCACTGAACAGAGAGCCTGACGTGGGGCTTGATCTCATGACCCTGAGATCATGATCTGAGCTAAAATCAAGAGTCAGACACTTAACTGACTGAGCCATCCAAGTACCCCCAGCATTACTCTTAAACCCAAACCAGATAAAGACTATTTTGTTAAGAAAGAAAATTACAAGTGGATATCCTTCCTGAACATAGGTGTAAAAACTCTTCTTTAAAAAGTTATTAAATCAGGGGCACCTGGGTGGCTCAGTGGGTTAAAGCCTCTGCCTTCGGCTCAGGTCATGATCCCAGGGTCCTGGGATCGAGCCCCACATCAGGCTCTCTGCTCGGCAGGGAGCCTGCTTCCTCTTCTCTCTCTGCCTGCCTCTCTGCCTACTTGTGATCTTTGTCTGTCAAATAAAGAAATAAAAAATCTTTAAAAAAAAAGTTATTAAATCAAATCCAAAAGCATGATAAAAAAAAGATAGTAAATCAGAACCAAATGGAGTTTACACCAGGAATGCAAAGTAGATTTAACATTCAAAAATTAATTAATGTAATTTACCACTTTAAGAGAATCAAGAAAATTCATGTGACCATCTCAATTAAAGAGAAAAAGTTGTTTAAAAAATTCAATACCCCAGAACACCTGTTGTCTCAGTTGGTTAAACATCTACCTTCAGCTCAAGTCATGATCTCAGAGTCCTGGTATCCAGTCCCACATCAGTCTCCTTGCTCAGCAGGGAGACTGCTTCTCCCTCTGCCTGCCACTCCCCCTGCTTGTGCTCTCCTTCCCTCATAAATAATGCATACATACATACATACATACATAAGTCTTTAAAAAATTCAATATCCATTCATGATTAAATCTGTCAACAAACTAGGACTAAAAGGAAACGTCCTCAATCTAATAAAGTATGTTTTTTAAAAAACACTAAATTAATATCACATTTAGTAGTAAAGGATTGGCTGCTTTCCCGCTAAACTAAGATGTCCAGCCCCACCACTTTTATTTAATACTGTACTAGAGATCCTAGCTATTGAAATAAGGCAGTAAATATATATATATGTGTGTGTGTGTGTGTATATATATATATAGAGAGAGAGAGAGAGAGAAAGGGAGAAAGAGAGAGAGCGAGCATATCTATAAAAAGAGAGGGGAAGAGAGATAGAGTCAGAAAGAGAGAGGGGGAGGACACTATGTATAGAGGAATAAAGATGAAATTAACATTCATAGTGAAAGTCTAGAACAGAGATCTGAAGACAGAAAGTGTATCAGTGGTTGCTTAGTGCTGGGACCAGGGTGGGGACAGAGTATAGTGGAGCGATAGCTAAAACAACACATAGGGCTTTTTTCTTCAGGTGATGAACATAATCTAAAGTTGACTGCAGTGATGGTTGCACATTAGCAAGTCTGATATCACTATACATGTATGCTAGAATTGAACAGTCAAGTAAATGGATGGCAATGGTGGGAGCCAGGTTTCTCACTGTTGGCATGGGAGGTAGAAACAAGCAAGGGGAGAAAGCTGGAATGATTTATGTGGTAATGGAAAGTTGGCCACATCAGTAGGAATCCATGTTCACTTTCACATATCCATAGCTGGTTACATACAGAAATAATTTACAGATGTGTGTATACATGTATATACTCAAGTTAGTACATACACATATATTTCTTTGTTCTATAAACTGAAGAACTAGAAGAAAGAACACCTCAATAGTAATGAGTATACTTAATACCCAGATCTTGGTCTTACCATTCTCCAATAAAAGGAATCAGGTCTCCTTGGAGAAATGGCGGATTTGAGGAACAGGTCCGGGTATATATAAAAGATGATCCTAGAACACCTTGTAGGGAAAGGAAGTGCTCAAAAGAAAAAACCTTACATTGACAAAATTATGGCAAAGGAATACACACACAGACTAAAAGAGCTCTCAGTAGCCAGAAGTGGAAAAACTGGAACAACAAAACAATTTATTGGCTTATATACTGAAGTATAAAATAAATGTATGTGAGTGCATATTATATAATCATATGACTGAATAAATAAATAAGTGGGAGAGAAGAAACAAACCTCCCATATAGTACAATTCCAAATAATTTATATAAACATTCCCCCCTCCAAGTGGTGGAGCATAAATCCCCCTTCCCTAAATACAAGCTGGGCATAGGGACTTCCTTCCAAAGAGTACAGTATGGGAGAGGTTCCTGGGTGGCTCAGTCAGTTAAGCATCCAACTCTCAATTTCGACTCAATCAGGATCTGATTGATCTGAGTCCTGAGGTTGAGCTCTGAGGGGAGTCTGCTTGAGACTCCCTCTCCCTCTTCCTTTGCCCATCCCCCCCAAATAAATAAATAATTTTTTTAAGAGTACAGTATGGGAAGGGAAAAAATAGAGTAACTTTACAGTAGATAATCCTAACAAACGTTCTCTCAACCAGGACAGCCTCAATAATGATGAGTCCTACTGATAACCTGTACATACCCTGGACATAATGTGATGAAAAGGGCACTTTATCTGTGATCTTCCTCCCAAAACCCTGTTAAAAACAAAATCCAACTAGGTAAATTTGCTCATCTAATTGGCTTTATTAAGCAATTCATGAATTGAGCAGCATCCATCAAGCAAATTAGAGAGATACTCAAAGGAGTTGTACAAAATGGGAGGTTTCTTATAGGAAGGAAGGTGGGGTAAGGAAGTTATTAGCAAAAGAGAAGAACTGATTGTTTCAGGTCAGATAACCTTCCCTTAGGGGGAAGGGCAAGAGGTCTTATCATGCAGATTAACTTATTTTCTTTCAGGAGGCAGTTAGTGAGGGCCCAAGCGACAGATTACCACAATGGTGCTGACCAGAAAATTCCTGACCAGTTAGGACTACATTTCTGGGGGAGGTTGAAACCACAATTAGGTTAGATATTAAGCCCTGGTTTGGTGACTTGGCCTAGTATAAATGACTCCTCCATCTTGGGACTGTAGTTTTCTTCTTAACAACCCATAACTTCCATCTCATCGTGAGTAAAACATCATGAGAAAAACATGAGACAAGTCACATCTGATCAGGGGAGTAGTGTACAGATATACAAAATATCTGATTAGTACTCCTAGTATATATATATATATATATATATATATAGTATAGTATATCTATATATACAGATATATAGATATCTATAGTTTATCTATATATACAGATATAGTATATCTGTACACTAGTAGTGTACAGATATACAAAATATCTGATTAGTACTCCTCAAAACAGTCAAGATCATAAAGAACAAGGGATGTCTCAGAAACCCTCATACCCCAGAGGAGCCCCAGGAGACAAGACAAATACAGTGCAGTATGTATCCCCGAATGGAATCCTGGAACAGAAAAAGGACATTAAGTAAAAACTAAGAAAATCTGAATGAAGTAAAGTCTTTCGTAATAGTAATGTATCAATATTGGCTTATTAATTGTGCAAAAGTACCATACTAATGTAAGATTTTAGCAACATGGGAAGCTAGATGTGGGATATACGGGGACTCTGTAGGATCTTTGCAATGCTTCTTTAGAACACAAATTGTTCTCAAAGTTTCTGTTTGTTTGTTTGTTTGTTTTTAAATCTGAAGCCCAATCCCACTCCCCAGAGATTCTGATCTAATTGGTCAGTTTTGTGACCTGAGCATTGGGAGTTTTAATAAAAGCTCCCCGGGTGATTCTAAGGTACAACAAGGTTTGAGAACTGCTGGATGAAGGCCATGAGTTACAGGTGTGACAACAATGTCTCTTGGCCTGAATTTAATCTATAAAATCATATTTCTTCAACAGATAGTGTTTCCCTGCTTATAAGATAAACAGGTGGGACAAGACAAAATATCTTTCCATTTTCTCCTAGATTAAACAGTGCAGTTCAAAAATCGTTTTCTGTGATGACAAAAATGTTCTCTACCTAGTCCCTCCAGTACAGAAGCTACAAGCTACCAAGCATTTAAAATGCGGCTAGTATAGCTAAAGAAGTGAAATTTTTACTTACTTAAATTGAATTAATGCAGATTTAAAGGGCAATTTGTGACTAGCAACTATCATGTTGGACAGCACTACTCTATAAAAATACAATCAAGTTCTGAAGAAAAGGTGTCTTAATGTTCTTTTCTGGCTTTGGACTACTTTTTTCTCCCTCCAGATCCTTTCTTCCTACTAGTTGGAGTCTCCTATTTGCTAGGAGGCATTTTCACTCTTTTTTAAAATTTTTATTGTGTTACATTAATCACCATACAATACATCATTAGTTTTTGATGTAGTGTTCCAAGATTCATTGTTTACTTATAACACCTAGGGCTCCATGCAGTACCTGACCTCCTTAAAACAGTGCCCCTGCCCAGTCTCCCCCACCTTCCATGCCCGCTGCTAATGTGGGGAGCAGCCATTTCAGAAGAGAACATTTCCTCCTAGCCCTGACCCCCTTTCTGGAGCATGTTGGTTCAGCCCAATTCTAATTTTTCAACTGCCCTCTCTGGAGTTCATTCCAAACTCCTAAAGAAGAAAGGAAAACAGGGTCTCCTGGCAGAGGGCTGCAGATGTTCTGTTATTTGTCTCCATTTAAAAAATAGCTTCTCCCCAACATTCTACCATATCCACGAACTTCTGCTCTGGGCGCTGCTAATGACTACATTAAGCATTTGGAAGTTCTGCATTATTGTATTTGTGATGGCTCAGTGACAGAATACAAAGACACTATGTAAGGGCCTACTTAGCCAGAGCGACTCCATCTCGGTTGAACAGCCATTTTGTTGTTTGCACAGTAAAACTTAAACTGACCCTGCCCCCCCCTCCCTGAGGAACTTACTTAGAAGCAAGTCTAGGAAACCAGTAAAATATGGTCAACCAGTCCCGGATAACAGAGCCCAAATACAAGGACAGGTCAGGTCAGGTGAAGATAACAGAGCCCAGAATGCAAGGACGAGTCAGGCCAGGTGGAGACAATCTCATTGGCCAGGCTCAACCACATGGCCTTTGCTCTATAAAAGCTAATCTGTGAAGCTGGGGGTCGTCGCTCTCTCTGTAAGAGATGGCCCCGGCCGGTCAGTTTGATTCTCGGTGCTGGCGCAAAATAAAGCTGTGCTTGACCTTCGCTTTGTATCAGTCTCGCTCCTTTGATTACGGACCCCATCAACTATAGATTGCCAAGGCTGGCTGAGTAGTAGGAAGAAATAACCATTCTGGAGAGGTGGTATGGATGGAGCTTTATCATGGACAACTTGCCAACTGTCAGCTCCCTATCCCAACTCCTGAGCAAAAACCAAAACCAAGGCTTTTGAGCTGGGGCCCTGCTTCTTGTTTCATGTGATGGTCTTTGCTTTTTAATAGGCATAAGGTTTGTGTGGCTTTAATGATGCAAAGAGGTGGGGAGAGGATGGAGTTTCTTAAAAGTAACAGCTTCAGCAGTCAGATGCTGTCCCCAGCTTATTTCACAGATCAGGAAGAAATCTAGGTTATCACAAGCAATTAGCAGAGGACAAAGAATTGAAATGAGCATGAGAAGCAGAGATTCTTAATTGCGACAGGCTTGTCAGCAAGACCTCTGGTGATCAATTATGCCACATCCACAGGACTTTGTTCAGAGGCTGTGGTTTCAGGATTTGTCTTATTAGCAGCTTCATTGACATATCATTTAAATACTATAAAATTCATCCATTTTCAATCCACGAGTCAGTGATTTTCTGGAAATGTATATTGGTGTTCCCACCGACACTCTTAAGGTTTAGAACATTTCTCCCATCACGAGGGGATCTCTCATGCCCATTTGGTCACAATATATTATCCCCAACCTCCCCCAGACCTTAGGCAACCACTGACCTGCTTCCTGTCTCTATGGGTTTGCCTGTTCTGGACATTCCATGTAAGTGGAATCAGCGATATGTAGTATTTGGGGCTTGGCTTCTTTCACCTGGCATAATGTTTTCAAGGTTCATCCCTGGCATAGACTGTATCTATCTGCACTTCATTTCTTTTCATGGGAGAATAATATCCAATTGTATGGCTAGACCACATTTTGTTCATCCACTCATCACTTGATGGACATTTAGGTTGTTTCATATACTGTGATTAATGCTGCTGTGTTAATGTACAAGTTTTCATTCAGACAAATATTTTAAATTCTTCTGGGTATGTCCTTGGAGTGGGCTTGCTAGATCATAGAGTAGCTCTAGGTTTAACTTTTTGAGGCACTGCCAAACCACTTTCCAAAATGACTGTGCCATTTTGTAACCCCACCAGAAATGTATGAGAGGTTCAGTTTCTCTACATCCTCACCAGCATGTTATTTTCCATTTCTAAAACTTAGAGCCATTCTAGGAGGTGTGAAGTAGCTTCTCCTTATGTTTGGATTTACATTTCTCTAATATCAAGTGATGAAGAGCTTTTCATGAGCTTACTAGCCATTCATAAATGTTCTGTGTTGAAATTTTTAATGGAATTCATTGGGTTATCTTTTTATTATTGAAATGTAAGAGTTTTATTTATATTGTGGATCCAAGTTCCTTATCAGGTCTATTTGTAATTACTGTCTCCAATTCTGTAGCTTATCTTTTTACTTTCTTAATAACATTTTTGGAAGACCATAAATGTTTAATTTTGATGAAGTCCAACTTATGATCTTTTCTCCTTTTGTGGATTATGCTTTTTAAAAAATCACATCTATGCAATTCTTGCCTAATCCAAGGTGAGGAAGATTATCTCCTATGTTTTTTCTAAAAGCTTTATAGCTAACAAACTGTCCTATCCTTCTACTTCAATGAATATGACCTGGAAGCCCAGGTTCAAAATTCCTGGACTCAAAATTCTACACCTAAATGTAGTGACATGGAGGGGCACCTGGGTGACTCAGTTAAGTATCTGCCTTCAGCTCAGGTCATGATCTCAGAGTCCTGGAACCAAACCCAGCATCTGGCTCCCTGCTCAGTGGGGAGTCTGCTTCTCCCTCTTCTCTGCCCTTCACCCCTGCTCATGTTCTTTCTCTCTCTCTCTCTCTCTCCCTCTCTCTCAAATAAATAAATAATATCATAAAAAAATAAATGTAGTGACATGAAGAATACCAGCCTCCAGCAAGTGACCTGCCAACTATCCCTCTTCTCTCCTCAATCTGGGCTCTTCCCTCACTGAGATGGGCCTCAGACATGCTTATGTGGACTTATTAGCCCATGCTTCTAAGTTCTATCCCCACACGCCCCAAATGACCAACAGTTGCTTCCTGGCCACCCTTCAGACACACAGGTGCCCACATTAACTGTGGGTGTGTCCCCAGGAAGGCAGGCTCTGGAAATGGGCTTGTGGCTATTCAGGCAGGGAATTTTGGCTTCCTAGGTATCTACTATGTGGTCTAGAAGGGGTCCAGGGGCCCTGTGAAGGCACATCTCTGATTCCACTGTCTCCTCCTCAAAGTGAGACCCTCTAACACACAGGGACCAGAGTAGGGCTCTTCTTGCACGGGTCTAAGTGTGGCACTGAGCCTGGTAGATCCTCAGGGGGAGAAAGATAGAAGAGAACTAACGTCTAGTGGCCCCAAGGACTTTCCCAGAGGAAGCTTTGCTCCTCCGTGGACTCCTCTCCTACACTGAAGACAGAAATGGGCAGCCAGAACAGTATGACCAAATTAACTCATTTCCATCAAGGCAAAGGGGGAAAACAACTTCAGAGGGAATGATTCAATCTTGGACCTTGCAAACTTGGGCTACTATTTATCTCAGCTTTCTTGTCTTGTCTTCTCAGATCAGATTTCAACCTGCATTCCCACAATCTCACTGGTACCCCTACGGTTTTTAACAGGGCTGTCTATGGGTCTCCAAGGCCTGGTGCCTGGCACAGAGGGAAGCCTATTCTGGGCTAAGTACCTCCTGGCTCCAGGCTCTTCTCACTGGTTGCAACTAAAAGTAATGCCCCTTTATTTTAGAACCGTAAGTTTGTACCTTTTGACCCCTTTCACCCACTTCAAAACATACAAACTTCCAGTTATAAAATCAATTTGGGTCCTGGGTATATAATGTACAGTATGATGGCTATAGTTAATAAAACTGTATTGCATATTTGAAAGTTGCTAAGCGAGTAAAACTTAAAAATCTTCATCAAAAGGAAAATAATTTTTTGGTAATTCTGTGTGCTGATGGATGGTAACAAGACTTACTATGGAGATCATTTTGCAATACAAACAAATATTGATGATGACATTGTATGCCTGAAACTAATATAATGTTATATGTCAATTATATCTTCATAAAAAATGTCTCTGAACATTGCTAAATATCCCCTGGGGGACCACATTGCTCCTGATTGAAAACCACTATAGAAGATGGAATATTACACAACCTTGACAATGACAGGTTTACAAACTACATGTCATAGAAAATGCCTATGTAACAAGATTTTTTAAAAGCAGAATAAAAATGAATATTCATAGCAAGGCCACAATTCTGTAATAAAACAGTGTGTGTATAAAAGTTGTAAATGTAATAAAGCAAAGAATGAGAAAAGACATTGTCTCTTTAAATGGTTATAAACACCAAGACCATTGCTTAGTAGCCATTCTCTAGTTGTGTGGACCGCCTGAAGCCCCTCCTAGGATAGACAGACAGCTCCAGCACATTCCCACCTTCACAATGAGCTGCCTGGTTTGAGCAGAGCCAGCACTTCTGCCTGCTCACGCATGAGCAAGCTGCTGAGAGCAAAGCAGTGCAATGCAGGGAGACATTCAGCCCTGGACTGGCCATGAATTTGTGTGCTTCTGTGTTACAATTCCCTCAGTGCAGGTGGGACATATGATACTCATTCACTCAGCACCAAGGGCTGGCCAGGGACTCAGGACCAACTCAACAGCAGCAGTCTGTCATCTGTCACATACCTTCTTGTATTGCCTTTCTCAGCTTGGCTGGAGCGTCTGAGCCATGCACAAGTAACAGTTTCAAAGACTGTCTTAGACACTAGGACTCTGTTGTGGTAGAAGCTTACAGAAGACAGATGCCTCCAACAGAAGGATGGCAACTAAGTTTGGGGGCATGCTGATAACCGGCAACATGAACTGGAAAGATTTTGAAGAGGGAGAGGAATTGGAGTTGACCCATGCACAGTGATGTGGATGGGTGCTTTCAGGAACAGAGAAGCATATAGTTGCCAGGATCTCAATGAGACAGAGACAGAAGATGGTACCTGATAGCATGAAAATAAACAGGGAGAGAAGGTGGTGAGATACAGCATCCCAGAGAATGGCTGTTTAGGTCCCATTCAGAGCACTGATTTCTATTCTTTATGGATTTTGGGAAATCCTGGTACTATCACTCCATACAATTATGATCAAGCTCTGAGTGTCCTAATTTTTCCTCTCCTCGGGGTTCTGTTCACCACCCATCTTCCTTTCCATTGCCCACATCCAAAAAAAGGGGATGGCATATGGTGTAGAAAGTTCATTTCAGTAAATTTGGGATTTTTAAATTACTTGTACATTTAACAAACACTTCCCGAGATTCTACCATGTGCTAAACCCCATGCTGGATGATGGGACTATCATGATGGATGGAACAAACACAGTCCCTGATCTCATGAGATTTACTTTCTATCAGGGGAGAAGGATAGACAGAAATAAACGCAGAAATGTAATAGGAATGTCATCAAATAATGACAGATGACTATGAAGACAAAGCAGCAACTGGAGGGACGGTAGTCAGAGAAAGCATCTCTCAAGATAACGTTTGAGCTGAGAACTGGATGATGAGAATGAGGACGCCATGCAAAGACCTGGGGGGAAAGCGTTGTAGGCAGAAGAAACAACTGATAAAAACCCTGAAGCAGGAATAAGCTTAGGTTGTCTGAGGAACAGCAAGGAGGAAAAGGAGGAAAAGAAAGAGTAGTAGAAGATGACATTGGAGAGGCAGGTGGTAATCAGTCATCTAGGGCCTGGCAGTCCATGGTAATATGTTAGGATTTTATTCCAAGTAAAATTATAATTCTTGGGAGGGGTTGAAGCATCCATCCCCCCATTTTTGGTAATAACACCCCAATTTCCTTGTTGGAAATGCCTTCTTTCCCCATTGGAAATAGTCCAGTGGGATTGAGGTCTAGATGTACCAGAACCTTGGTACGAGACTCTAAATCAGTAGAGTACACTCTTGCCAGAGATTTTTTCCTATTGATATTTAATTTAATTTAATTTAATTTACAAATTCAATTAATTAACATACAGTGTATTACTAGTTTCAGAGGTCGAGTTTAGTGATTCATCAGTTGCCTATAACACCCAGTACTCATTACATCACATGCCCTCCTTAATGCTCATCACCCCGTTAGGCCATGCCTCCACCCACCTCCCCTCCAGAAACACTACAGGAAACAAACTGAGGGTTCCTGCTAATTTTTTTAATATTTTTTAAATTTTTTTATAAACATATAATGTATTATTAGCCCCAGGGGTACAGGTCTGTGAATCGCCATATTTACACACTTAACAGCACTCACCATAGCACATACCCTCCCCAATGTCCATAACCCCACCACCCTCTCCCAAGCCCCTGCCCCCCAGCAACCCTCAGGTTGTTTTGTGAGATTAAGAGTCACTTATGGTTTGTCTCCCTCCCCATCCTATCTTGTTTCCTTTATTCTTTTCCTACCCCCAAACCCCCCACATTGCATCTCCACTTCCTCATATCAGAGAGATCATATGATAGTTGTCTTTCTCTGATTGACTTATTTCGCTAAGCATAATACCCTCTAGTTTCATCCACGTCATCACAAATGGCAAGATTTCATTTCTTTTGATGGCTGCATAGTATTCCATTGTATATATATACCACTTCTTCTTTATCCATTCGTCTGTTGATGGACATCTAGGTTCTTTCCATAGTTTGGCTATTGTAGACATTGCTGTTATAAACATTCGGGTGCACGTGCCCCTTCGGATCACTACGTTTGTATCTTTAGGGTAAATACCCAGTAGTGCAATTGCTGGGTCATAGCGTAGCTCTATTTTCAACTTTTTGAGGAACCTCCATGCTGTTTTCCAGAGTGGTTGCACCAGCTTGCATTCCCACCAACAGTGTAGGAGGGTTCCCCTTTCTCCACATCCTGGCCAGCATCTGTCATTTCCTGACTTGTTAATTTTAACCATTCTGACTGGTGTGAGGTGGTATCTCATTGTGGTTTTGATTTGTATTTCCCTGATGCTGAGTGATGTGGAGCACTTTTTCATGTGTCAGTTGGCCATCTGGATGTCTTCTTTGCAGAAATGTCTGTTCATGTCCTCTGCCCATTTTTTGATTGGATTAATTGTTCTTTGGGTGTTGAGTTTGCTAAGCTCTTTATAGATTTTGGATACTAACCCTTTATCTGATATGTCATTTGCAAATATCTTCTCCCATTCTGTCAGTTGTCTTTTGGTTTTGTTAACTGTTTCTTTTGCTGTGCAAAAGCTTTTGATCTTGATGAAGTCCCAATAGTTCATTTTTGCCCTTGCTTCCCTTGCCTTTGGCGATGACCTCAATGTGAGAAAGGAATCTATCAAAATCCTTGAGGAGAACACAGGCAGCAACCTCTTTGACCTCAGCCACAGCAACTTCTTCCTAGGAACATCCTGCTGATTTTTTTAACAGCTTTCTTGAGATATGATTCACAGACCATAAAATTCACCTATTTCAAGTGGACAATTCAACGGTTTTTAACATATTCAGATCCAGGCAACCATTAACCCAGTTGGTTTTAAAACATTTTCATCACCTCAGAAATAAACCCTGTACCCTTTAGCTGTCATCCCCTCCACCCTCTTTCGTCCCTCCCCACTCCAGTTCTAAGCAACACTAATCTACCTTTTACCTCTGTAGAAGTCCCTTTTCCAGACATATAATATGAATGAACTCATACAGTATGTGGTCTTTTGTGTCTGGCTTCTTTCAGTTAGCATCATATCTTCAAGGGTCATCCATGTTGTCCCGTGTATGAGTACATCGCTGCTTTTAATGGCTGAATAATATTCCATTATAAGGCTAAATCACATTCTGTTTATTTGTTCTTCAATTGATGGATGTTTGGGTTGTTTTGCTTTTTGACTCTTATGAGTAATGCTACTATGAATACTTGTGTACAACTCTTTGTGTGGCCATATGTTTTCCATTCTCTCAGTTGGATATGTAGGACTGGATTTGCTAGGTCATATAGCCACTCTATGTGTAACATTTTGAGGAAAGACCAAACTAGTTTTCACCTTGGCTCCACCAATTTACATTACAAACAGCAATGTGTGAGTGTTCCAATTTCTCTATATCCTCACCTGCAGTTGTTATTTTCCATTATAAAAAAGTTACAGCCATCCTTGTGGGTATCTAATTGTGTTTAGAAATGTCTAGAAATGAAACCTAACTGCAGTTTTGATTTTCATTTCTCTGATGCCTAGTGGTAGTGAGCATCTTCTCATGAGTTCACTGTCCTTTTTGCATCTTTTTGGAGAAATATCTATTCAAATCCTTTACCAATTTTTTTTAAAGATTCTATTTATTTATTTGACAGAGAGAGAAAGAGAGAGAACACAAACAGGGGGAGCAGCAGAGGGAGAGGGAGAAGCAGGCTCTCTGCTGAACAGGGAACCCAATGCAGGGCTCGATCCCAGGACCTGGGATCATGACCTGAGCCAAAGGCAGATGCTTAACCAACTGAGCCTCTCAGGTGCTCCTCAAATGTTTGGGGTTTTTTTTTTTTAAAGATTTTATTTATTTATTTATTTATTTATTTATTTGACAGAGAGAGAGATCACAAGTAGAGAGGCAGGCAGAGAGAGAGGGAGAAGCAGGCTCCCCACTGAGCAGAGAGCTCAATGCGGGGCTGGATCCCAGACCCTGAGATCATGACCTGAGCCGAAGGCAGAGGCTTAACCCACTGAGGCACCCAGGCACCCCTCAAGTGTTTTGTTTTTTTTTCAAAGATTTCATTTATTTATTTGTCAGAGAGAGAGAGCACACATCGGGGAAGCAGTGACAGATGGAGAAGCAGCCTCCTTGCTGAGCCAGGAGCCAGATGTGGGACTCAATCCCAGGACCCTGTGATCATGACCTGAACCGAAGGCAGACACTTAATTGACTGAGCAACCCAGGCGTCCCTCTTTACCCATTTCTTATTTGACTTCTCTGACTTATTTTAAACTGAGTTTAAAGAGTTATTTATATATCCTAAATACTAGATCCTTATCAGATATATGACTTGCAAATATTTTCTCCAAAGATTTTAATTACAATGCACCAGAGATTTTAATCATGATGACATGTAATTTGTTTTTTTCTTTGGTTACTTGTGCTTTTGGTGTCATATATAAGAAACCATTGCCTAGTCCAAGGTCATGAAGATCTACAACTTTGTTTTCTTCTAAGAGTTAAATAGTTTTAGCATTTATACTTAGGTCTTTGATTTATTTTTTATATACAGTATGAAGGAGGGGTTGAATTTACTTCATCACGTGTGGATATCCACTCGTCGAGATATGTCATTTGGCAGTTTGGTGACTTTCCTAATCCATAAAGTTTGTATTCTTTGTTGTAGCCACTAAAGTATCTCTTCTTTTAGCTTAAGGGTCAGCTAAATAATTGGACAAAGCTTTCCTTAACTTGATAGGACACTGCTCCATCCCAGATTTTCTTAGCAAGAAAGGGACCTCATTTGTATTGGGTTTGTGGCATCTAAACACCTTTATTTTAATCCTTGGGAGTGCTGTCAATAACTTTATTAGGACGCATTTGGGTTATTCTGAGGACATTTAGTTGTTTCCTGCGTAGTGTGGAGGAAAGCAAACACTTCTTTGAAGTAGGTGGCCTAAAGGTAGTTTCTTTGTCTACCTTTTATTAGGGGGTAATGCTTTCACCCAACACACATTGCGCCTTTCCCCATTCAGGTTCTGGGAATCTAAGCACTGATGTCTGATGTCTCTCTCTCTCTCTCTCTCAGACCCACACATACACACACACACACACACACACACACACCCCAAGCACTTTACTTTTTCCTCCTAGCCTATGGGTTAAATGTTAAGAATGGAAGTACGTCTTCAATGTTCAGTCCTCAACCAGGCTTTATTCATAATGTCTGGCTGACAATGGACCTCTCACTACAGCCCCCATCTGTGAGAACCTCACCTTCTCCCTTCTCACAACCTGTCTCTTCCCTTTTTTCCCTTATTCTTCGTGATGAGAGAACACGTGCATGTGTGCGTGTGCACACACACACACCCTTCCTGGAATAAGGGGCTTCCAAAAGTTGTTGGTTTCATTTTAATCACCACCATCTCTGTTCCAGGATGGTGTCATATCTTGTAGGATTGCCACTGTAGGGTCTTACAGGCCTGGTCTTAGTGCTTTGGACTTAGGCTACTATTATATCTTTGCTAAAGGCCAAAATTACTTGGCCTTTTTCACTCTCTTCACCTTTCTTGGAATTGTTGTACTAGAATGAGAGGATTTTTTTTCTTGAATTTCCGTGAAGCAGTCTTTTCATTCTCCTCTGCATCTTCCTCACCTGGAAGGGCAAAAAGGGTGCTTCCAGAAGGGCGATAGGTTGGAGGAAAAAGATGGGGGTTGAATGGACAGGAAGGATTCATGAGAAGGGACAAAAGCTAATGAGGGGTTTTATGCCAGACAAGAAAAGGGTGGGAGTCTTGGGGGAGGGGAATGAATGGGAAAGAAGAGGAGGAACTTGAGTGAGGTGGTCTCACCTTGCCACTACCCATGGATCTGGGTCAACAGTTGTTCTTCCTCTTCTTTCTTTTTGTGCTGGGGGTTAATTGTTTTGTGCCTAGAGTTGGTTGTTCCATAACTGTGCTAGCTTTCTCTGGCTTCCATAATGAAGCTGCCCAGTGGTCTCCAGAACTCCTAAACAGATTGTAAAATGCCCCTTACCAGTACAGTGAGGAGCCACACCCTTTGGCCTTGTTGGTTCATCTGGGCACTGCACTTGTCCCAGCCAGTAGGGGATATGGGTTGGTGGGTGGGAGATTAGACATCACAAAGCACTACTCCTGGCTCCTCCTTGGGACAGTGGGGGTGCTGGGTAAACCAAGTTTCTCTGATTGGAGAGAGTGGGCATTTTCTCAACAACCCCTTCAAGAGCTTTCCTGAACTGACCCGCCATCCTTTCTCATCATCTGCACACTTGGTAGGCAGAAGGTTTCCTCCGAACCCTGTCCTATAGCCACTCTCATTCCTTATCTCCTTCTGTTCTCTCCCATCTTTCAGCATTGCCTAATATTTTGGATGTCTTACCTAAAATGCTTCCAAGATAATGTGACTATATTTTTCTATAGAGATGCTCATCACCCCACTTCTTTTCAACAGTTTTCTCTTATGCACTTTGAAGACCATTCCCTTCTTGGCTACTACTAGGAAACTTTCCCATCCCACCCATCTTTTTTCCCTAGTGTCTTTGTAGATCTCCTCAGTTTTCTATTCTATAGTGTGAAATTACTACCTTATCAGCAGTCAAAACAGTGTGGTACTGGCATAAGGATAGACCCACAGATCTTGGGAAACTGAAAAGAGAAGTGATCCTTAGAATGGTAAAAAGTAATAATGGGTAATATTTACTAGCAATTCTTTTGTGCTGAGCCCTGTTCCCTGAGCCTTGTTCTAAAGGCTTTGCTGTTGTAACTTGACTCACAACCACCCTGTGGTCATTGGAAATGAAGCCTCTAACTCCATTTTGATTTTGGGCAGCTGAGAGATTTCAAGGCCCATCCCTCCTCTTTTCCCTTTTGCCCCATAGGTGCGCCAGCCAGGTGCTCTGTCCCTGGGCACCACTGGGAATTTTCAACCATGAATGGCCCCACGCCCATGCATGAATTCCCACCCCAGTTCCACCCCTCATGCCAACAAGCACCCAAAGCTGTTGTTTCCCACAAAAGGGAACCTGAGCCCTTCTCCTTGGGGAATCCTTGTGTGGGTTATCATGTGAGTAATCAACTGTACTAGTTTCCTGTGGCTGCTCTAACAAAGTACTAGAAACTCAGTGGTGTAAACAATAGAAATGTCTGTTCTCACAGTTCTGGAGTCTGGAGTCCAGAGTCAGTTTCACTTGTCTGAAATTGTCTGGAATTGTTTGAAATTAAGGTGTCAGTAGGACCACACTGCCTCTGGAGCCTCCAGGGAATAATCTGTTCTTAGTCCCTTTCCATCTTTAGTGGTTGCTGGCATTTCTTGGCTGGTGGCCACATCTCTCCAATCCTCCAAACTAACACCTTCGAGTCTCTCTCTGGTCCATCTTCATATCACCTTCTCTCTGTGTCCCTCTTATAAGGGTACATGTGGCTGCATTGAGAACACACACAGATAATCCAGAATAATGTCCTCATCTCAAGATCCTTCACTTCCTGTATCTCCAAAGACCTTTTCTTCCAGTAAGGCTACACAGGTTCCAGGGGTTGGGGAGGCCCCGATGTCTTGAGGAGCTGTTTTTTTGGCCTACCACCACACATGTGGGTTCCTATGTGTCATTTGTCCCAATGTCCAAAAATTCTTGCATGAGGAAGGACTTCCCAGTACCCAGCAAGGGATGGTAGGCAGCAGAAAAAGCAGAAACATTATTCCCAACACACAAATGGCAGGCCTGAGGGAACACTAGAGGCCAGGAAAGTGGGGGCAAGATGTGTTTGGTTAGGTTTTCTTTCCATGGGACTCCTCCCTTGTTACCTGGAAGATCACATGGGTCCTTAACAGAAAATGGGCACTTAGTGAAAAGACCATCTGCAGGACAGTGAGCTGGCCTGGACATGTCAGAGGAAAAGAAAAAAAAAGTTGAGACCCAAAGAAGCACACGGGTTCCTAGGTATGGAATGAGCTGATTGTACTACTGGGCAAAGCAAATAACCTGAACGCATACTTTGGAGCTAGCAAGTGGCTCCAAAAGCTGCAGTGGATTTTCAGCTCTATTTATATGGAATTAAAGCCACAGTTGTGTTATATCATCCAATGTTCAGTAAGCAGCAGATATTTAATTTACTTTAGTAGTGACCTTGACCGTAGTTACCCTGACCTACTCTTTTCCATAACGATCAGGCTTAGTTTGACATTTCGTTCTCCCCAGTTCTTTCTTGGATCCTCCTCTAGTTTCCCTCGACAATTTATCTAGCACATATGATTAGCTGAATCCTTCAACACACCTCAGTGAGGTCAGATTCCATTCAGTTTTCCCACCAAATTGAGGAGTTCTGGGTTCAAGTCCAGTTCTAACACTAACTGGCCCTGTGCCCTACACAGAGCAAATCCCTTCTATGTGGGTTTCGGATTTCACATCTGAAAAGCAAGGGAGGGTGTGGCCCTGTTCAAAAGCACGCAGTTCTTTGTGGTGGCTGGAGCACCCTGGCCCTTCCCCAGAGAGAACAGAGCTAAAAGGGAATGGAGCTATCCAGCAGCGCTGCCCCCCATGGGAAGCCAGCTCAAGCAGGCGCTGAATCTACTACGTGGCATTAGGCAAAGAAAGGCAATCATTCTTCTCTGGAATGGCTGTAACAGATTTCTTTCTTGGCAATTACTGTAGGTGGGAATGAGAAAATTCTTTCAGGATGAACAAAACCTTTTGTGTCTTTTCCAAGCAGTGGAAAACTGCCTAGATGGACACACCAAACCACCCTGATGGAAGACTTTGGAATGTCTAATTTGTAAACCAGGCATGTGGCACAATAGCAAAGGCCTCTGTCTCCTTTCTCCTCCATCTCTTTTCTTCTCCCTCGCTGGCACCACTGAGCCAAATGTAAACAGTCTCTCTCTGGAAACTCTAAAATTTCACCACAATCATTTTGTCTTGGTTTTAAGTGAGTACCAAATTAATTAGCAAAATAGCATCGCCAAATAAGCAGCTTAATGTGCTCCCGAGGTAGACAGCCTTTAAAGAGTCTCTTTATTCCATGCTGGCTAAGCCACCTCCCTCTAGCATCGGACGCCAGGGAACGCATGGGCTTTGAGCCTGCTGAAGTCAGGCTGGAATCCCAGTGCTGGGATTTCCTAACCATATGATTTTGGGTGAGTTGTTTGTTAACATTTCTGGGCCTCCACTTCCTCATCTATAAAATTAACCTCGTAATAGCTATTCACTATAGTAGGTGCTTCACATAGGTTATATCCCTGGAGCTGCACAGTAGCTGCTGAAGTTGGTGTCATCTGCTTTTGTTGTGAGGGTTATGCAAGATAACTCAGGTAGGCACCGGTGGGTTGCCAAGGAAAATGGTGGCCAGCGATTACTGCATGCAGCTTTGTGCTAGGTACTGCAGAGGAAATCAAGAACTATCTACTCGCCAAACATATATTTGAGCACATACCATGGATTTCTTTTAAAAAGTGTAGCAGGAATGGTCAGAGAAGGTACGTGACTCAGGTTTCTCCATCTCTTCTGTTTGGAAGGATTTAAGGTGGGTTGAATTAAATTCCCTTCCCAGCCAGATGAGCCTCTAGGAGTCTAAGGTTTCTCTCCTATATTTCTTTGTTGTCTCCTATAGTCTCCTGAGCTCAAGGCTATAAACTAGGACATAACCTTTCAGGGTGAGGGGGAAGCATCACCAGCATTGCTAACAAGGCTGGATGTAGACCACACCAAAGGCAGAAAAGATTTAGAATATTCAAGTGGTCTCTGCAAGAGAGGGCAGGGGTTTGCACACCCCTCCTGCAAATCCTGCACAGAAAGGCCACTCCCCAGGTTGGCTTTGGTCCACTGACTAACCCTCCCATTTCCGCTTCTGTCACACATGCTCCTTGCAAAGCTTGCCAAACTCCACCTCTTCCATCTTCTCAGCATTCATCAGGTTATTCCCTAGGTCTAGGGGAGGACTTTTATGCCTATTGAAATTCAACTCGTCTTACAAGTTCAAATGGCCCCTCTGGGGACGTATCGGGACTAAAATTTGAGGTGCCTATCTGTGGCATACAGTGAAAATAGCAGCTCTTTAAAATGATGAGACCTGATTAGAGCAGTTAATCCCTATTAAAGCCATCACAAATGTAAGGTTAATTTTTTAAACAAAAATGAGAGTGATATTTATGTAGTATGCATAAACCAATTATGATCATAAATCAATTAATAAAAAGTTAGTATGACACACCAGATGTCAGCTTATTGCCAGATGCCAATATTTATAACCATATCTATCTATATCACAAAATACCCTGCCGCATAGATTAACATATAAACACTTTTGTATTATAAGATTACATGTGATTTGTAGATTTATATATGACAAAACACAATTAGCCAAGGGAAAAACTACAAAGATGATTTTCATACTCAATGGCCTAAACAATAAAGGAATGCCAAAAACTAGAAGATGGTACCTAAGCAGCAATGATTTAAAGTCAGAAATTTAGTATGTAAAGACCAAACACTCAGGTTTGAGGTTACCATACTGAAAGGAAACTCTGGTTATAAACTGTAAACAATAGAATAGAATAGAATAGAATTTTTATCCACTTAATTTGACTAAGCCAATCTAGTGGGTTGAATAGTACCCCCCCCATTCATGTCCTCCTGAAAGCTCAGACTGTGATCTTATTTGGAAGTAGAGTCTTTGCAGTTGTCATTAGTTAAGGATCTCAAGATGGAATCATTCTGGATTTAGGGTGAGTCCTAAATCCAATAACTAGTGTCCTTATGAGAAGAGGAGAAGACATGGAGAGACATACAGGAGAAGGCCATGTGAAGACAGGGGCAGAGCTTGGAGTGATGCAGCTACAAGTCAAGAAACAACAAAGATTGTTGATAAGCACGAGAAGGCAAGAGAGAGCCAGGGAACAAATTTTCCCTTGGAGCCACCAGAAGGAACCAACCATACCTATGCCTTCATTTCAGACTTCTGGCCTTCTGAACTGTGAAATAATGCATTTCTGTTGTTTCAAGCACCCAGTTCAGGATTACTTGATACAGCAGCCACAGGAAACTAACAGAGCCACCTTAACTCTGATATCTAAACCTGCCAAAGTACCAAAACCAAGAACTAAAAAAACCTATCTAATTTGTGAATATAGAGGTTTAAATTCTAAATAAAATATTAGCAAAGAAATTCCTGAAGAATAATACATACTAGTTTACTATGACTGGGCACATTTTTTGTAGGCATATATAGATGTTTGATTATTAGAAAAACCTTTGAAAAATATTCATCACATCAGAATCAAAGCTCTATGACCATCTTGATCAGTGTCAGGAAGGTAAATTTTAAAATCCACACAAATGAGTGCCTAATAACTTTTCTTTTTTCTTTTAAAGATTTTATTTTTTTAAGTAATCCCCTCACCCAATGTGGGGCTCAAACTCATGACCCCAACATCAAGAGTTGGCACGCTCCACTAACTGAGCCAGCCAGGCACCTCCCCTAATAACTATTCTTAATAAAGTGTGATTATAAAGATAGTTGCTTAGTGGGCCATACAATATACATCTGGATGCATATATGTGTGTATCTGTGTATACACACACATACTTCCTAGGTCTAGCCATTGGAAGGACCTAAAAGCAATGGCCCCAACACAAGCTGGGCCACACTTAGTGCCCAGATCTTGATTTCTAAATACCATTCTCTTGCAGAAATGGGCTGGGGCAGCAAACATACAAGATGAGCCTGAAGCATCGTGTACTCACAGAAAGTAGGAAATGCTCAAAGAATAAAAAGATGAGGACATGCCAATGGGATTCAGGAGGCAACCTGAAAGAGCACTCAATGGCTCAAGTTGAAATGACTTGAGCAACAAAGTAAAGTTGTATTGGAGTATAACCCAAAGTATAAATAAATATCCATGAGTCCACACTGAGCTAAATACATGATTGAATAAATAAATGAGAGGGAAAGGAAAACTCTTTCAATTCATAACTAGAAGGAATGATGGACATAGAAAATTACCATTTGGCAAACACCACAGTAATAATTACTTCTGGAAAAATCATCAGCAAATGCTAAAATTAGTGGGTAAAAGTATGATGAGAAACAGGATATTTACATAGTCTCAAAATATATTACCATAAGATATTTATAATTACCGAGGGAAAAATAGTAACTCCACAATGAAGAAACCTGACAAACAATGATGATCAACATTACCATCATTGGTGTTGGGACATAACTTCATGCACCTCTTGACATGGTGCCCTAAGAAGGGCCCAGCACCACTTCCATTGCGTTCTTGCTAAAAATGCAAAATCTGAATTTCATTAAGGAAACCTCAGGTGGCAAATTTGAGCAATGTTCTACAAAATAATTGGCCAGTTCTCTTCCGAATTTTCAGAATCAATAAAAATAAAGCCTAAGGAACTGTCCTCCCAATTCATAAAAGACAAAGGGGACATGACAACTACATGCCATATGTGTTCTAGATTGGATGCTGGAGCAAAAAAAGAAAATAGATATTAGTAAAACAATTGATAAAATTGTTTTTATCAATTTGTTTTTTATCAATATATAGACCTTGGTTTAATGATATTGCATCATGTTAATTTTCTGGTTTTGATACTTGTACTATGATTACATAAGATGCTAACATTTAAGGAAGCTGGATGAAGGCTAGATAAGAATTCTTTGGACAATTTTGCAATTTTTTGCAAATCTGGAATCATATGAAAATCAAGAGTTAAATTAAGAAATAAATTTAAAGAAACAAAACTTTTTAAATTATAGTGTATCTCATACAGTGGAATTTTATGCAAATATTAAACTTAAGGTTCTCTTAAAGTAATAGAGTACCAATGAGGAAATGCTCACACTATTTTAAATGGAGATATATATGAAAATTTTCTGTTGTATATGATCCCAATTGTGTATAATTATCCATAGTTATATGATAGCAGAGCAAGAAAAATAAAGGAAATATATCATCACATTCTCCTTCTACTTAGGAATGCAAAAGATAAACTATAAGAACTATTAGGATAATTCAGTTAGGTGGTTATGAAATAAATGTATAGGATTTATGGTATTCTGTATGCGAGCAATAACAAGTTAGAAAATAAAATGTTTAAATAAAATCCCATTCACAATAAAACCTTTAGAATATTGGGAAGAAACTTCCACTTTAGTAAGAAGGATATGAAATCCAAGTAAGTAAGGAGAGCTGGTAGAATTGGATAAATATGAAGGGGAAAAAAGAGTGAATCTGTATCTTGCACTCTATGTTACTGAGGGTAACAGAATATACCACCACCAAATATGTCAGTTTGGCATAAGGATTATTTTGAGCTAATTATTTTAAGAAACTGCAGACACAGGAGGGGCTTTGAAAACAGAGAAGTGACCCCTTTGTAAAGGAAATTTACATTAGAAAGGTGGCCTGTACTAAGAAGAGAGCTATTACCAGAAATCCCTTTCTCATCTTAGACACTTCTCTACAGGAGACAGGATAAATTTTGTTTACTAAACATTTCTCATCTCACGGGTCTTATGAGTTGCCTCTGCCCCACCCCTTTGAAGCCGCAGGCCCCTACCCCGTTCATCAGCTCAGGATAGAATATTAATCTCAATAGTCTGGCCACCTTCTGGGTCTCATATCTTTGTGGGGCTCCCATACATGCCTGCATGTAATTAAAATTGTTTATTTTCTTCTGTGAATCTGTCTTTTAGTATAAGGGGTTCTCAGCCAAGAAACTAGAAGGGTAGAGGGAAAATTGTTTTTCTTCCTCTACACCATTATAAATACCCTATAACTATGAATTTAACTGTTAAATGTGAAATGTTTAACCACTGGGGTAAAATAAGCTGGGCATCATTAAGGTAAATACTTAATCTTAGGGGAAGGAACAATTCTTTGAGAATAAGTAGGTAGACGCTGTAAAGAAAAAGATTCCCACTTTTGTCTACACTGACGTTTTAAATATATTTATTTCAACATGACCATAAGTAAGAATAAAAGCGAAATGAAAAATCTGAGGAGGAAATTAATATATGTGACAGACAAATGTCAATAACCTTAATATGTAAAGAGCTCTTATAAATAAGCAGGAAAAAAGACCCCAACAAAAGAAAAAAAAAAAAACTGGCAAGAGACACGAACAGAAAAACTATAAATGGCAAAAGAAAGAGAGGGAGAGAGAGTGAGTGGTGGGAGAGAGAAAGAATGTGAGAAAAGGACGAAGGAAAGAACAGAGGGAAAGAAAGAATGTGTGACTTCACGAGTAATTGAGGAAATGCAAACAAAATACATTCTTGTCTTTGAAATTGGCAAAAAGTACAAAGAATTATGTGAGGTTAGTGAGGATACAGAGATAAGTACAGTCCCATAATGTAGTGTGAATATGATATAAATTAGTGCAACTTTTCTGCAGTGCACTTTGGCAATATAACAGGAGCCTTAAAGAAATTTCATTCACTTTGATGTAGAACATCCAATTATTCAGTGGATATATCAGAACTGTTCCCAAGAAAGTATGCATAATATACAGCGGTATTTATATGAGCAAAATATTGAAAACTGTATAAACAGGCAACACTAAGGACATGGTAAAGAAATCTTAATCCGTTTATCTATTAAAAAAATGCCATGTAGCCATCAAAAAATTATCTGACAAAAATGTGAGAATTTTAAGAAAAATATGAAATACATTAAGTAAGATATAATATGGGGTGAAGTGAGAAAAAGCATGCTACAAAATAGTACTAAAATATAATCTCAATTTAAATGTATATATGTTTAAAACATATAAACACCTCCACCATTTGGCTTATTTCAAATGTAACAACAAAGTCTGTTTTGAATATATTGGGAAACTTCTACAAGCAAAAAAATTTAAGACATAGTTGAAATTGAAATGCTGTGATATTTTAATAGAAGAAAATTCAATTATATGATTTGAAATCATCTATGCATATATATATATATAATTCATATCTTTGATAAATATTTATCAGGCACCGATTATGTGGCAAGCACTCTAGTAGGCTCTGGGGACACGATCATGAACAAGAACACAGACTTGTGCTCCTGGCATTTACATTCTGGTGTAACAATTGTATTCAACATATAAATATACAAATAAATACATAACTACTGATTTCAATAAGTGCCTTGAAGAAATATTATAAGTTCCTACTACCACATATAAGGGGGACTGATTTGTTAGGCGAGTGAGCGTTGTGTGCAGAGCATGCCAAAAGAACTAAAAATTGTTTTCCATAATGCCGAAGTGATTCTTATTTTGATGGGATCGTTAGCAATTATTAGTGATTTTTCCTTTTTATCACTTTTGCTATATTTTCCCAATTCAGCAACGAACATGTATTACTTTTATAGTCAAAAAATAGTAAAATACTTAGCAACACACTTAGCCAAGGAGGTAAAAGTCTTGTACACTAAAAACTATAAGACACTGATGACAAAAATTAAAACAGACACAAATAAATGGAAAGATATCTCCTGTTCATTGAGTGGAAGAATTAATATTGTTATAATGGCCATACTACCCAAAGTAATCTACAGATTCAGTGTAATCCCTATCAAGATCCCAATGACATCTTTAACAGAAGTAGAAAAACAATCTTAAATTTATTTGGAACTACAAAAGACTCCACATAGCCAAAACAACTTTGAGCAAGAACAAAGCTGGAGACATCACACTTCCTGATTTCATAATATATTATAAGCTACAATAATCAAAACAGTATGATACTGGCATAGAAACAACACATAAACCAATGGAACAGAAATAAACCCACGCACATAGAGTCAACCGATGTTCCACAGGGTGCCAAGAATATGCAATGGGGAACAGATAGTGTCTTTGATAAATGGTGTTGGGAAAACTGGATATCCATGTGCAAAAGAGTGAAAGTAGGTCCTTATCTTACACCACACACAGAAGTAAACTCAAAATGATTTAAAGACTTAAAATGTAAGACCTGAAACTGTAAAACTCATAGAAGAAAACTGAAGGCAAGAGCTTCTTGACATTGATTTCAGCCCTGATTTCTTGGATACAATAACCAAATGCACAGGCAACAAAAGCAAAACTAAACAAGTAGGAGCACATTTAAAAAAAAAAAAAAAGCTTCTGCACACAAAGGAAACAATCAACAAAAAGACATTTTAAACCCACAGAATAGGAGAAACTATTTGTAATCCATATACTTGATAAAGAGTTAATACCCAAAATATATAAGGAACACTTAAAACTCAATAGCAAAAAACCAAATAATTAAAAACTGGGCAAAGGACTTAAATAGACATTTCTCCAACAAAGACATACAAGTGGTCAACAGGTACACGAACAAGTGCTTAATGTCACTGATCATAGAGAAATCCAAATCTAAATCACAGTTGAGATATGTTACCTCAGACCCCTTAGGACAGCTATTATTAAAGATAATAAAGGATAGCAAGTCTTTTCGAGGATGTGGAGAAAAGGGAACCATTGTACAGTGTTCGTGGGAATGCAAGTTGGACCAGCCACTCTGGAAAACAGTATGAAGGTTCCTCAGTAAATTAAATAGAATTACCCTATGATCTAGCTATCCCATTTCTAGGTATATACATGAAGGAATTGAAATCAGGATCTCAAAGAGATATCTGTATTCCCATGTTCATTGCAGCATTATTCTCAATATCCAAAGAATGGAAACAACCTAAATGTCCATCATCGGATGAATGGATAAAGAAAACGTGGTTGTCTTCATCAACTGGGGAGGCTCTCACAAAGTACCGCAGCTTAAGCAATAATTTATTTCTCACCATTCTGGGGGCTGGAAGTCTGAGCTCAGGTTGTCAGCATAGTTGAATTCTACTGAGGGCCCTCTTCCAGGTCACAGTCAACTCCTATCCTCACATGTCACTCAGAAAGAGTGTGAGAGAACTCTCTGAGGTCCTTTTTCAAAGGGCACAGACCCCACTGATGAGGGCTCTGCCCTCATGACCTGATTAGCTTCCAAGATCTCACCTTCTAGTACTATCACATAAGGAGTTCAGGTTTCAAAATATGAATTTTGGGGGGGAAGAGACACAGACTTTCAGTTCATAACAGTGATATGTACATATAGTGATATCAGTCAGCCCTTAACAAGAAGAAAATCCCACCATGTGTAATAACATAGGACATGATGTTAAGTGAAAGAAGCCAGGCACAAAAGGACAAATACTATATGATACCACTTGTAATGAGGAATCCAAAATAGTCAAACTCACAGGAGCCAAGGGTAGATGATGATTGCCAGGGTCTGGTGGGAGGGGACCCAGGGACTTACTAGTCAACAGGTATGAAGTTTCAGTTCTGCAAGCTGAATAGGTCCTAGAGATCCACTGTACAGCATAGGGCCTGTAGATAATAATACAGGATTGCATACTTAAAAATTTGTGAAGGGGGTAGATCTTATGTTAAGTATTTGTATCATAAAAATACATTCATGGCATAGATGGTGGTGATGGTTTCACCATGTATATTTGTCTCCAAACTCATCAAGCTTTTTACACTAAACGTGCACAGCTTTTTTGTATGTCAATTAGACCTCAATAAAGCGTTTTTTTAAAGAAGTAAACAGTAAGTGTAAAAGAAAAACATACCAAAAGTAGAATAAAATTGTTTGAATATTACTCCTTAGCTTGCAGTCCTCCAAAAGTCATACTAACAAAGGTAAGCAGACTTGTCTGACAAGAGTCCCTGTATATGCCTCATCCTTGTGTCCTGATGAACACATAGCCTTGTCCAAACTGCCTCTCAAGCCATCTTTCAAACTTTGTCATGATGTAAATAACCCTACTGTCAGCTTACCACAAATACAAAAAGAAAGCCTATTTTGAATATACTGGAAGCATACTAAGAACAAAAATTTTAACATACTTTAAATTGAAATGCTGTAACACTAACAAAAGAAAAAGAAATTCAAATTACAGTTGACCCTTGTACAACACGGGTTTGAACTTGAACTATGCCATTCACTCATATGTAGATTTTTTTATGAGTACAGTACTGTAAATGTATTTTCTCTTCCATATGATTTTCTTAATAACATTTTCTTTTCTCCAGCTTACTTTAAGAATATAATATATAACACATGGAACATACAAAATATATGTTAATCAACTGTTTATGTTATTGGCAAGACTTCCAATCAACACTAGGCTATTAGTAGTAAAGTGTTGCAGGGGTCAAAAGTTATACACGGATTTTTGACTGTGCAGGGGTGGGTGGTGTTGTCGGCACCCTTAACCCTTGCATTATTTAAGGGTCAATTGTATGTGATTTGAAATAATCATTGGTGTAGACCCCAATTATACGAAAAAGATACTGGGATGATTTGTGTATAGCAGTATCCTCCAACAATTATAAGATATAGATGTGGAAGAGAAATCAGATAGTGACTAGAAAAGAGGCTGGTTCAGACAAAGTGTGTGATTCTAAAGAACAATTAATGACAACAGAACAACAAAAACAACAAAGCAATGGGAATATATTGTAGCAAACTCAAGGCAAAGTTATGTTTTAGGGCCATTTATTGTGATCCCAAATTGAGCAATGCTCACTGAGCAAAGGTCCAGAAATCAGGAGACTTTCAATCAACTACTATAAGTGCTTCAGGGGTTACCTAGAGCTAGTTACAAACATTTTGGCATTCCTCCTTCTGGGCACACATGTGTTCGGATTGAAAATCCTCAACCCATTTGGAGAATATAACTTGTTTCTTCCCATATGGGTTAGCCAAGTTCTTGCCTGAGCCAATGAAATGTGCAAGGAAGTAAGGCAGGGCCAGTGCCATCATGGTCATCAAAGCCTGCATGGGGCTGGAGGCTCCAGCGGTGTAAGTGATCATAACGAGCAGAACTCCTGTCATCTGTCAGACATGTTTCATGGACAGTAAACTTGCTTCTCTGCTAAGTCACTGAGATTTGAGGATGTTTTGTAACTATCAAAACCTAACCCATGATGACCCATACTGTTATTAATCCAGACCGTCAGCTGTCCTGGATCAAATTTATCTAAACTTTTATTTCTAGTAATAGGAAGTTTAGTTGCTGATATCCAGCTGGCAAATAAATAAATAAATAAATAAAGGATATTGGTCTAACTTTCATAGGACAGAGAGAGAATAGCTCATAAATAACTATTACACATGCTTTGGATTCTGAAAAGAATAAGAACGGTGTGTTCAAGTTCTCGCTACTATGAGCTGTATGCCACAGGCCAGTCATTGACCTCGCTGAGCATCATTTCCTTTTTCAGATTTATTTATTTACTTGAAAGAGAGTGAGCGTGCATGCACACTCAAACTGGGGGGAGGGGCAGAGTAGGAGAATCTCAAGCAGACTCCTGGCTGAGCACAGAGCCCAAAGCGGGGCTCAATCTCAGGACCCTGAAATCATGACCAGAGTCAATACCAAGAGTCAGATGGATGCTCAACCAACTGAGCCACCCAGGTGCCCCAGAGCAACAATTCTTTTTAATCTGTAAATCACACAGTAACTATTTCTCAGTGTTACTGTAAGGAGAAAAAAAGACAATGGATGTTAAGCACCTGGCACTGTGGCCAGAAGACAGCAAGTTCAGTAAACGACTAACAGCAGCAACAGCATCATTATTACTGCTCTGTATGTATTCACAATGTTCCTTTTGAAATACCATTAGACCAGTAGCTTGTGAACCTTCTGGCTCCCCACACATCCTGAAATAAGCATTTTTTTTGCAGGCAAATATGCCATATTTATTGATTCCTCTGTCTCTGCTAAATGGAAGAAAGTACTGTTGGTAGAAATAAAATATCAGCCTCAACTTGCACATATACCCAAGATCTTGTAAGTCATTACAATGTGTTTTTGAGAGTTGCCACTTCACTGCTCTATAAAAAGCTTCCTGGAAAAAGTATTAACAGATGGCCTCTTACTCTCTGAGACTGTTAGTAGCACACCAGATGGCAACCCAAATGAGAAGATTCAACTTAAATTCTCCAAACTGAAGGAAATGTGACACTAGCTTTTTAATAGGTGTGCAGCATTAAAGGTAGCAAAGAAATGATCGGTTAAGATAAAAACTCATTTTCTCTCCGTATTTCAATGTGGAATACTGTTCCCATTGTCTCACCAGCTTGCCAGATAGTTCATATAAAATGCGGGAAGTGGTTTGCCCAACACAAACAGAAATTTTATTTGAAATGACTGACAGATTTATGAGGTGTAAGGCCAGTCTAAAGAATGAAAATACAAGGCAGTGCCCCAGGGACAAACGCTCTGTGCCACGGACACTCCTTTCTCTCTAGGACCAGTCATTAGTTTGCAACATTTTGCTCTTATTGTTAGAAATATTGGGCCTCGGCTCAACTGTCAAACTTTTGACAGAGAGGTAATAACTATTCCAGGAAACTTATCATCTTTCTTGATGCCCAGGCATCACTACTATCCAAATTCTCCCTGGTGCCTTTGCATTCCAAAACAACCCTCTCCCATGAAGGTTCAGGAAAAGCCAACGGAGTCTTCATATTAGCTTAGTAAGATGTCCTTCTGCTATCATAGGTTACAGGAATCAATGTGCATATCTTTAGATATCAGAGAATCCCCAAATATCAATGTTTCAAGAGGCCATGGACCCCAGCCCTAAAGTTGGTACTCAGCTATGCCATTCTGCAGGACACTGTGGATCTTCAAATATGGAAGCCAGTGAGACACATGGTACAGATGGGGTTTTGGCAGAGTACCTGGAAATACAGTCTGTAGCATGAACACACAATATTAAAATATGCATATATATTCTCTGAATCAGTCAGTTGGGCGGAATGGTAAATCACAGCCTCCCTGACTACACAGGGTCCTCAACCGTTCAAACCTGGGGATTGTTCAGTCTTGACCACTGCTGTCTTCTCCTGTCTCAAGTGCAGCTATAGTGTAGTGTTGGGGTAGACACAAAGGAAACATGACTTCCACAAACCACATCAAATTTTCAGGAACTCCTTCCCATTTTCTTGTGAACTCTTAGGCCTGCTAGATGCAGTGAAACCCAAGGATTGGAGACCTTCCATACCTGTGAGCCATTAACTAAGACTATGGGCACCCTACAATTGGAAGAGACTGGCGTGGCTCCCGGGCTCCAGGGAACAGGAAAATTCTAAAGAAAGTGTGTGTCCAGCAAGGGGACTGACTAGCATAGGAAACCAAGTTCAAAGAAGTACAAGTCATCACATGTACCCAGCACTATCTAAGGGAGAGAAATCCTAAATCTGGGGTCATTAAAGAGACAACCTCTGCTGGGAGATAGAGACAGATCACTGAGCTCCCTCAGGGCTGGTGTAAAAAAGCCTACCCCCCAGGCTGCCTACCTCTCTGTGCAATATTTGGCTCCATGATTCTGCTTCCCAGATCTGTGGATACGGAGAAGGAGACACAAAAGCACTGTGGCCACTGGAAAGAAAGAAGGCCAGTTATAAACACTTTCACTTTTTGCTGTGTACATCACTGGCTGGTGTTGCAGTTACCATGAATGTATGCTCATTTCTGATACCCCAACACAGCTCAGGACCAAGAACCAGACCCTAGAACTAAAGTTCTTATCCTGGGGTCCATGATCTTTTGGAATAGGCCTTTAGTAGTTCAGTGAACTCATTGGTGAACACATGGTGGTGCTGAGAGGGTGGCATGCCTAGAGCGGGCCAGGGAGCTCTGTCTTGTCCCCCATCCCTGTAATACCTTGCCCTGTGCCTCTCTTCCATCTGCCTGCTCCTTCTGTAGAATGTGGTGACCCAGCCAAGAAGTTGCTCTTGAGAAACCCTCCCCACAACTAATCACCCGCCTGAGATGGCATCCAGGTACCTACCTAGAGGGCACCATCAAATCCCCCTAAGTTAACAACCACAGCAGGTGTGCCATTTCTACTCTTCCTAAAGATGATCAGAAAAGCTTTTGCTGCCTCTCTCAGTCATAATCCACACAACTGTCCTCAAAGTAAAATAACTCTTACATTATTTGCCAACCAATTCCTTGCCCCACAGATCGGTTTGTCTTTTCTGTCCTGCTAAGTCAGTACAATTGGCTCATCTTCTAAGAAATAGAAGAGAGGGCCAATAGAAGTCTAGTTTTTCTCGATGCCAGAAATGTCTACATTTTCTTTCCCATGTGAGGTGCTAGGGCTCCAAAAGAGGTTACATTAATCTCATAATAATTAAAGGAAAACGTGATTGCCAATTAATGGCAGAGGACAATGCATCAACCTGCAAACTACAGGCGATCCTCTCAGACAAAGAAAGCATTGATATAAAGGCAAATATACTGATAATAACCTCATGTATTTATCATGGTGGTGGATATAGGCAAATCCCACAGAGAAAGCCTTCCTTTCGGCTTCGGCATTGGCCGCCATCCAAAATTCACAGACTATAAACAATGAAAGCCTTTCCATGAAGAAAGTTCGGAGTGGAACTCACTTGGCGTCCCCAACTTTCTGAGGAAGTGCTCAAGCCATAACTCAAAGGAACATTTTCATCAGCCTGAGGTGGCGAGCAGGATAAATGGCCTGGCCGTGAATGCACGCGTTGAGAAGGAACTGAGAGGCGCTCAGGAAATGCCTGCTGGAGGCCGCGGCCCTCAGTGGGCGGTGCCATGGAGGAAGGCCCAGACAAGGTGTTGGGCCGCAGTGGGAAGCCTGGCTCCTCCAGGCCCAGCTCACTCCGGTGGAACACAATGGCATCATTGTTGTTGACTCTCTATTGCAAGGAGTTTAGTTCTACTGCTAGTTCTACTAGCAGCCTCATTCGGGGGAAAGAACCAACTGGGCTTTTCTGTTCTAGAAAGCTCTGAAGGTAGAAGATGGCCCTGGGTCAGGTCGTGGGCACTCAAGCCTGCTGATCGCCTCGTCCAGGAGATTCTAAGTTCAGTGCTGTCACTGCCACTCCCCCTGAACAGATGTCCACATTAGTTTACACTCTATTTTCCTGAAGTGTTGACGTTTTGCAGCTTTTGAAGAGGTAAATTTGTGATGTGTGAAATGAAAAGTACAGTCCCAGGTCCTTTGAAAACTGAAAAGAAAAAAGCCACTTGGAAAAAAATCTTTCCCTTTGAGGTCACTGGGTTGATTTCACCTCGGGCTGGGTGTTACCAAACTTCATGACGAAGACTTACTTTCTAAATATCCAAGTTTTTGCATACTGAGAGAAGGGGGGAAAGGGGTACCGAGAAGAGGCTGGGAGAAAGACAGGATGATCAGAAAGAACTCTCAGCAGCTGGGCTGACTGAGGTCCAGACCCCAAAGAAGGGGTCCACTGTTGCTGGAAGGCCTAGAGCAATGGTCTCAAATCCACAAGGAGCTTGTGGGAATGAACGCTCCTCGTGCTTTTCTCAAGTGGTGAAATAGCCATGGGGTGCTCTGGGGATACAGAGGGGGAAGAAGTCACTTCCTTCTGCCCAGTGAATCACAATAGAGCCCCGCACCTCCTCTGGGCCAGGGTCTCTTGCCTGAGGAGGAGGGAATGTTGAAGATGATGATGGATGCCTGTGGCTTCCGGAATACTTGCAACCAGAGACATAGGGTTCAGAGACAACACTTACAAAGAGATCCCACACAAGAAGAAGTATCACCAGGGAATTTTATGGGCACTTGGGGACCCTCAATTAGAGCTTTTCTGTGGGCAGACACTGCGGGCTGAGTAGACTCCTTCCCACACACAACCCCCTAGGGTCTCCATCAGAGTTACAAATGGCTCCGTGTTGTGGACCAGTCTATACAGAATAAACACATGTGCAAAGGTCAAATACCTATTTTATATATACTGAATATGTAAAGTGTCTGGCACAGCTGAGAGGAGTCAACACATCATAGATATTGATTGTGATTATCACATGATCAAAACTCTGACCAAGTTCCATCCCTGGACCGAATTCCCTGGGGACAGGCACCTCTTGGGATCTCCTGCATAGTTCCTGGAAGAGAGAGTCAGTGCAGTCAGGGTTCAGTAAATGTTTTTCAATGAGTAGATGAATAAAAGAGAAAGAATGAGTGAATAAAGGAAAGGAAAAACACGATATAGAGCAGGGGAAAAAAAGAACTTTCTCTCATCCTCCACGTCAAATCAACACTGTTGATCTTACCCCCTAACATCCTTAAAGCCATCCCCTCCCTCCTCTCATCACTGCCCCTACCTTGTCGCCCATTCAGCCTGGCCTCCTCACAGGCCTCCTAGCGCGTCTCTCCTCCCCGAATCTTAATTTCCTTTCCAAACTATGCTCCACTCTGCAGTCACCGGGATTGACTTAAAATTCATAGCTAATCATTGTGTCACTCTCCTTCTTAAAACATTACAATGGATCCTTTGCACTTGGGATAAAGAGCGAACTCCTTACCATGCGGTGGCAGATGTAGGCTAAGCTCTTGGAGAGATCTGCGTGGCCACAGTCACGGGACTTATGAGCAGGGAACAAGGGAGACGGATTCAACTTCTGGGTAAGAATACCCACACCTGGGGCGCCTGGGTGGCTCAGTGGATTAAGCCTCTGCCTTCGGCTCAGGTCATGATCTCAGGGTCCTGGGATTGAGCCCTGCACCGGGCTCTCTGCTTGGCAGGGAGCCTGCTTCCCCCTCTCTCTCTGCCTGCCTCTCTGCCTACTTGTGATCTCTCTCTATCAGATAAATAAATAAAATCTAAAAAAAAAAAAAAGAAAGAAAAAGAATACCCACACCTGGGGAGGGCAGCCCAGGCAGCAGTGGCAGATACTCTACCCAAATACTGAGGACAGCTGTGGCTGAAGCCGAGCAGAAGAAGAAATTTGAGAGATCAATTTTGGCTTTTGATTTCTTTGGAGTTAAGAAATCTGAGCTGCAGACTTCACTTACAAGGAGAAGGGATTTCTATTTGAGACCTTACCTTCTTTAGACCTTAACTTATAAAAACAAGAGGATTTATTTTTGTTTTCTAAAATTTTAATATGATATGCAAAAGGTAACCTAACACAGTATCTATTCTAATTGGAACTGAGTTTTTTCAAATATGGATACGTATATATTTTGCAACTCATCTTGTGTTTCCTATCTTAAAAGGAGTATAATATTTTCTTTTTTTCAATTTTAAAATAAATGTTTTCCCTGGGAAATCTTCCAAGTTATTTAATTTTCTGATGTTTTATCGTGCTAACATACATATAACATAAAACTATCTTGAACATTGTTAAATTTTTAAATTTATTCTTATTTTAATTTCAGTACAGTTAATATACAGTATTATGTTTGTCTCAGGTGTAGAATATTCCATACATCTCCCAGTGCTTGTCACACGTGTGCTCCTTAATCCCCATCACCCATTTCACCCATCCCCCTAACCTCTGCTCTGGTAACCGTCATGTTCTCTACAATTTAAGAGTCTGATTCTTGGCTTATCTCTCTCTCTCTCTCTCTCTCTTTTTCCTTTACTCGCTTGTCTTGTTTCTTAAATTCCACATGAGTGGAATCATGTGGGATTTGTCTTTCTCTGGCTGACTTATTTTGCTTAGCATAAGGCACTCTAGCTCCATCTGCATAATTGCAAATGGCAAGATTCTTTGTGATGGCTGAGTAGTATTCTGTTGTATATATAGACCACAACTTCTTCAACCATTCTTCTATTGATGGACTACTTCCATAATCTGGCTATTATAGATAAGGCTGCTATAAACATCAGGGTGCATATATCCCTTTCAATCAGTGTCTTCGCATTTTGGGGTAAATACCCAGTAGTGGGATTACTGGATCATACAGTTGTTCTGTTTTTAACTTTTTGAGGAACCTCCATACTGTTTTCCACAGTGGCTGCACCAGTTTGCATTCCCACCAACAATGCAAGAGGGTTCCTTTTTTCTCCACATCTTCACCAAAACTTGTTTCTGTGTTTTTGATCCTAGCCATTCTGACAGGTGTGAGGTGATATCACATCATGGTTTTGATTTGCTTTTCCCTGATGACGAATGATGTTGAGCATCTCTTCATGCGTCTGTTGGCCATCTGAATGTCTTCTTTGAAGCAATGTCTGCTCATGTCTTCTGCCCATTTAATTGCATTATTTGTTTTGGGGGTGTTGAGTTGTTATCTTGACCATTCAGTGATACTCAGTATAGTCATACTGTTGTGCAATTTTCACCACCCTGTATCACCAGAACTATTTCATCCTGTAAAACTGAAAGGCAATACTCCTTAACTAACTCACTCCCCATCAGCTCCTATAAAAGACCATGCTACTTTCTTTTTTTATTTTTTAATCTCCTCTTTTCCCCCTTGCCCTAACTTCTGGTAACCACCATCCTACTCTCTGTTACTGTGAGTTTGACTCTTTTTTTTAATTCCACATTTCAGTGATATCATGCAATATTTGTCTTCCTATGTCTGGTCTATTTCACTCAGCTTGATGTCCTATAGGTTCATCCATGCTGGTGCAAAAGGCAGGATTTCCTTCTTTTGTAAGGCTAAATAATATTCTCTCTGTGTGTGTGTGTGTGTGTGTGTGTGTGTATGTTCTTTATCCATTCATTCACTGATAAACATTTAGGTTGTTTCTGCATCTTGGCTATCATGAATAACACTGCAATGAATATGGGGGTGCAGATACCTCTTTGAAATAGTGATTTCACTTCCTTCAGATATATACTCAGAAGCAGGATTGCTGAATCATAAGCTAGGTCTATTTTTAGTTTCTTGAGGAATCTCCATACTGCTTTCCATAATGGCTCTACCAATTTACATGCCCACCAACAGTTTAAAAGGGATCCCTTTGGTGCCACATCCTCGCTGACACTCATAATTTTTGACTTTTTGGGAATGGCCATTCTAACAGGTGTGAGGTGATAGCTCATGGAGGTTTTGATGTGCATTCCCTGATGATTAGCAGTGTTGAGCTCCTTTTCATATACCTATTGGCCATTAGTATGTCTTTGGTAAAATGTCTTTGAGGTCCTTTGCCTATTCTTCCTTGGTTATTTGCTTCTTTGCCGTGTGGCTATATGAATTTTTTATGTCTTTTAGATATTAACCCCTTATCAGGTATGTAACTACATCACTTTTTGGTGGATGCTGGAAGGGCCTGTGCATAATTCCCAATGTTCCTGGCCCCCACCATGGTGTGATGAAAACAGGGGTAGACAAGGGAGCCTCCACCAGCCCGCATCCCAGCAACTATGAAGAGCAAAGCCCCCTGCTGATCTGCATTGGAAAATTCATGGGGATGAGAAACTGAATTTAGTTGTGTTACTGAACGAAATGTGTGGGGTTGTTTGTTACCACAGCATAACCCAGCCCATATGGACCAATACAGACTGTCTTTGATGAAAGAGTTTTCTAAGGAAATTAGTAGTGCAAACAATTTCAGGGGTCAGATAATTTATGTAAGGATGTAACTTCCCTCCAGTACTTGAAGAGTGCCCATTTAATTAACATGTTGATAAAAGTCATTATTGCCTCCTCATTAAGCAAATTCCAAAAGATCCTTTCTGATCCCAATTTGAGTTATATGAATTTATTTTACAGGTAATGAATTCCTGTAAAGGCTTTCTGCCACATCTCCTTCATCTTTTTGGTTGAATGCTTACTGAGCACCTACTATGTTTCAGGTACTTGTTCTAGATATTGGGGTATCAAGAGTAAATAAGAAAGACATATTTCCTTCCTTCAGGGAGTGGGAAAATGTTCTAAAGGAAAAGAGTAGGGTGTGTGACCTACCTGGTCAGAGGAAACAGAGAAGTCCTCCTGGAAAAGATTGCATTCTTACCGAGACTGGAAAGATGAACGATCAGGAATTAGCCTGAGACGGCACCTGTCAGTACAATCGTGATCAAATGGAATATTCAAGAAATAGGGTATTTAGGTTAATTTAGAGTCCTAACTTTTAAATTAAATAATTAATTATACCTCCTTTATAAAGATAAAAGTTTCAGTACTCTCATAGCTGTCTTCTCATCTTATTGTTACAAACTCTCAGTGAGATGGGAAGTTAAGAACATACTATTCTCTCCGGTTTTGTAGACATTTTCTGTGCCCTACCCCTGTCCCTCAGCCCTGACTCTTTCCATGCATACTGGCCCAACCTCCAGCTGCCAGCCCCTGAGTCCCTCTACCTGAGCCCTATGTCTGACCACTAGTGTCTGATCTCCCTGCCCATGTGGCAGCTGCAAAAGGTGAGGGATTAGCCACAGCTCTGAGCAAATGGCTGTTGGAGGTTAGTGTATGAGTGACCCAGTGCCTTCAGCCCTTGAGCAGGACAATTCAGAGGCATGTGTTCTACTCTGGTACTTAGAGATCTCCAGGATGATGTCCCTCTTGCCCTCTGTGGTGGCTGGATGGAAACACACCCTTTATTGGCTAATTTCCTGGGTCATTCTTTCGTTCCTCTGCAGGTGTTTCCTGAGAGCACACCTCTGTGATGGTTAATTTTGTATCTCAACCTGACTCAGGCAGGGTGCCCAGTTGTTTGCTCAAACACTGGTCTACATGTTTTATGAGGGTATTTCTTTTAATGTGATTAACATTCGAATCAGTAGACTTTGAGGAAAGTGGAGTATAAAGCAGATTATCCTCCATTTAGGGGAGGGCCTCATCCATTCCTGCGTTCGTGGCAGACATCATGAGTTGATCCTTCTTCTCCTCAGAAACTTCCATGGTCAATAGGGCTTGACAGACCAGAAGGCACCCAGTGGCCATCCCTTTCTGAAACGCATCATTGTGCTCTCTGAATTTGGCAGCAGCTGACAGTGTCCGCCTCTTTTTTCCACCTCTGGTGTCTTACCAGCCCCTTGAAGCTGGAGCCAACTGTGCTCACCACTCCCCTACCACCACTCAGGTGCTGACGCCAGCCTGCTCCATTTCCTGTGATGCAGAGACCACTCCCTTCCCCACAAAACCTCCCACGGGGGTGGGGGGGACCAGAGCTGGAAAAGAAGCATCGATCCTGGAGCCCAGAGCTACAGGGCTGCCCACGGCTGAGTCTAGCAAGTCACAAAAAGAGTCACAAAGCTCCATCCTGTGATTCTCGAAGCTCCGCATGTCAACCCAGGGCTCATTTCCCCTGTTGGCCAGAGTGCTTACAGAACCCACCAGCTCCAGAGACCACGCTCAGACGACACCGGGCAGGGCAGCCTGTGGAAGACGGGGCCGCCACGAGCTTAGCTCATGGTCGCAGCAAGGCGGGACCCACCCCCCCAACCCCGGGGACCGGAGCACACTCAGCTGCAGCCCAGGCAAGAGAAGGGACAGAATGGAAGCGCTGGAGGCTTCAGGCAAGTGGGACATGGTGACAGCGACCGGGACAGACACAGTCAGAGCCTTCCACAAGGAAATGCAGCAACTGAGGTCAGGCCTCTGTGCCCTCACCCCACCTTCGAGCAGCTGTCCTGTCAGATCAGCATGGGCCAGCTGGGCAGGCCAGGGTGCTAGGAACCCCAAAACCCCCGACTCCCAGTGAGAAACCAGTACATCACTCTCCAAGGTCACTCTGATGAGGTCATCCACAGTGAACCAAATGCTGTATGACCTACACAAGGGAGTAAGAGACCAGGGCACTAGTGTGGGCATCACCACCAACCCCCAAGATGACACACCCAAGGTCAAGGGCTATCCACATGCAAAGTCACATTGAGTAGCTCCGTGTGGTCTGATCAAATCCCAAAAACAATCCAGTGATATAGGCGGGATGTATCATCCTCTTTTATCCACAAGGAGACTGATGAAGGCTCAGAGAGGTTAATGCAATTATCTATGGCCACACAGCCAGTCAGGGGTGCAGTCAAAATTCATACTCCCAAATCAGGGCCCATTCACACCTGCAACGGTTTCTCTCCCAAACTCTCAAACAGTGATCACAAAGCGAAGCGACACATACTTTCCAGAGGTTTGTGTGGCCCTGTGCTGAGTGCTGGAAAAGTAGTGGTAAATACAATACCGCAAGGTCCGTGGTCTCTGGATCCCATACATTAGTGGGGGAAATGGACAACGACCCATGAACAAGAACATAACTCAAGGGCACAGAATGGCGGGTGCTGTGAAGAAAAAATAAAGCCAAGAAACACGAGAAAGATGTGGCTAGTCTAGAGAGTGGGTGGTCAGGGAAACAGGGGCTAGGAGGAGATGACGTTTTCAACAGCCCCGTGCATCTAGAGGAATTTAGGCTCCCCCAGCCTGCGCCTGCACAGGGCTGACTGTCCAGATCAGGTCTGGCCTCTGGCCGTGATGACCTGCAGGGTCACCCCATGTCCCCACCCCCTCCACCAGCAAGCCCCCCCCCAGTCCTGATTCTCCACCATGGAATTGGCCCGCAAGCTACAGACTGGGCCAGAAGCATGCAAGTCTTGGCACACTCGCATGTGTGTGTGTGTGTGTGAGAGAGAGAGAGAGAGAGAGAGAGAATCTGGCTTGAGACAAAACTCAACCAAGTCTAGTTTATCCAGAAGGAAGGAAAAGAAATCCATGAGAAGTGCATTGCCGCTCACAGTGGACACAGTTCCCATGTAGAGAAGAGTTGGCCTTTCGCAGGACTCTAGAGTATGACAGCTGGAAAGGATAGCCCCTGGTAGGGGACACCCAGATCCAGGAAGGAGATCTGTCCCAGCTCACCCCATGGGTCACTGTAAGGATCAGGGTCAGTACCGGGAGGGCAGAGACAGAAACACAATCCCTAACCTCCAGGTCCTTATGGCCTCAGCAAACAATGAAGAAATGTCCCAAATAATTGCCCCAGACCTTGACACTTGGCAAGTAATAATTCTATTAGCTAGCTGCTTTTTTTTCAGAAGTCCCCCCTAACCAGAGACCTGCTTTCCTCTTAATTGTTTCTCTTCTGCCTGTAGTGGTCTGCAATGGGCAGTCATCACTTTCAAGGGGATCCCACCTTTTGGGAAAAGAGGAGAAGATGCCAGATGCAGCCCAGGTGTGGTATGGTCTCAGTTTACCGAGCACCCCCAGCACCCAGCATGAGGAGCTCTGCCTCTCCCCTCCTCACCACCCTCCCCTGGAGGAAAGAGGTCCAGAGAGGATAAGTGGCTTGTGCAAGGTCATCCAGCTCTCACATGGCAGAATGGGATCAACCCAGGCTCAGGGGAAACTGGACGTTCCAAGCAGACCCAAAAGAGGAGACCAGAGGACCAGAGATTGGGGGCTCCTCAGGAAATCTGGTTTATTTGCCAAACCAGAAAATAGAAATTCGGGGGCGGGGCGGGGGGGGGCTGTCTGCCTGTCTCCACTGAGTCCTGGAGCCCTCCAATCAGATGGGAAAGAGCCTTGTGAGGAGTCAGAGGATCCCAATGGCATTTGGTACTGCCTGCCTTGCATTAGGACTCTTTGTGCCCAGCTTCAGCCCTGGCCACCATGAGTCCCCAAGAACACTCAGGGCATTCCGTCCCTCCCCAACCCAAGTCATCCAAGACCTCAGGTTAAGTTGGGATTTCCGATAAACAACATATCTTTAAGTATGACCCATGCGATATCTGGGGTAGACGTATAGAAAGCAATTATTCCTTGTTCATCTGAAATTCATATTTAACCACGCGTCCTGGATTTTACCAAGCAGCCCTATTCCTGCTGCCAGGACTGGCTGATGGAGAAAACAGTGTAATATCCCGTTTTGCAAAAGTATTTGAGGGAGAAATACTACAGGCTGCCGCCACGACATTTCTTCCTCTTATGTCATTTTTGGAGGATGTTTTCGCCATACAGAAAGCCAGCCTCTTGCGGGATGCAAATGAGACCCAGTCCCAGAGGGGGAAAAATTGAGTTAGAAAGCAGTTAGAAAACAACCCCAGGGGATCCGAGACCCGCGCTTCATCTGCGGAGTCTTTTATTCTCGTTAATTCATAACAGTGTCTTTTAAATCCTGGACTAGAATTTGAGAACAGTCGGCTTGTGAGTGTGACAGTCATTACTCCTAGGAGACGCCCCCTCCGCTAGCTGGGCGCCCTCCGCGCGTTCTTGGTGCCACAGCGGACTCCAGTGGTCACGCGGGGAACCGCATGCTGTCTGCACCGCCCAGCTAGGGACCACAGCCCGGCCCCTGGGCTGGCGAAGACAGGGCGGCTTCTTTGGCTGCCCAGGGGCCCGGGCTGGGTGGAAGGATCTCTGCCCAAAGACACAAATCCGAGTGCGCCACGTGGAGACAAAGCCCTGCCCTGCTGCTGTGAAGCTCCGACCAGACCAGGGTTGTATTTCGTCTTGCATGCCAGTGTACCATTGCTGACCCAGTTTCACAGATGTTCTCTTGAAACCGGACTGTGCCTTGTGAATAGTTTTAACTATCAAGCTGCGGTGATGGAACCGTCAAAAAAAAAAAATCCTTTAAATACATGAGAGGCAGTTGGGCTCAGAATTGATTCTTATTCTGTCAGTTGGTTATACTTAAATGGATAGCTGGGGGATGTGGGCAAGTTAAAAGGACGGGAATTAAGACACCCCCCCGCATTCGCACCCATTGCTTCTTACCTCCAACGAGCAACAGTCTCGCTTCATTTCTGAGAAAGGGAGGCACTACTGATCGGTTACTGAAAACACACACGACTCCCATAACCTTGTTCATTTTCATACATGTAGCTCGGAGCAAGAGGTCCTCTGCCTTTGATTTGAAAGGAATAAAAGAATAAAGGGAAATGAAAAATATGGTCACAGAGAGGCGGGCTCTTGATCCTTACACACACACACACACACCCCTTGGTGCCTTTCCCCTTTCACAAGTTGGTCTTCACAAGTTGGCTGCTGCGCAGTTTTCGGTTGGCTCCTTTGCACATCATTTCCCACGAAGAGGAGTGTTGCCTGGGGAAGCAGCCCTTGCAGGGGGCCATGGAGACCGGAACAGGGAGGCAGCCACAGAATAGACTTGGTAGGTTGGGTCTGAGGTCTGCTCCACTGGGCTGAGTGGCTTCCCTCCTCTGGGCTTCAGCTCCCCTCCTGGAATGAGGATTTGCACAGTCTGAACCTGCAATTCTAGCTATGAGGCCTCTGGTCAAACTCTTAAAAAGGATTCTTTTCATTCACTCATTCATTCATTCATCTGTTCAGCAAACATGAGTGACTAAAATGTGCCACACACTGGGTTAGAGGCTCAGCACAGAGAAATTAATAAGGAATGCCTCCTTCCAGGATGAGGTCATGGCAAAGAGACAGAGGTATCAGAGAAGTACAAACCCAGGGCCTGGATGCCCACTGATGGAAATCTGTGCACACTCTCTGGAGGCCAGTTTGACCCCCACTCCCAGATTGCCAAATGCACACACTGCATGAATCAGGAGCCCCAGTTGCCTGACTAACTCTAGTTATCTTAAGCAGAAAAAAAATTTAAGCTATTGAGTCCCAGGGAACCCAAGGGAAGGCTGAAGGCTACAGTCTTAGGCCCAGGAAGGGACACAGGTGACCAGGGGCAGTCGCCATGACCACAGTTGAAATCACACCGTAAAAACTAGTGACACCAGTGCCATCGCCACTGCTGGACGCCTGCGACCACCACTCGCCTGCCATTATGGCAGAGCCTGCACTCTTTGCCCTGCCATCATCCTACCACAAAGCTGGATTCACCACAGTTCCCGCTTTACACACTCAGGGAAGAAGGTGTCTGCTTAGCTGGGTCAAGGTCACATGCCCACATTCGAGCCACAAGGGAGCCACAGGGAAAGCAGGCACCCAGCATTTGTTTCCTCCACAGCAATAAGTGGATTCTGCCTCCCACCCAGAGTAACAACTCGGGCGATTTCCCACACAGACGAAGACATTTATAATGCCGGTGGCCAAAATCGTGACAAGTGTCCTCTACGCACACCCTCGACCATGTCTGCAAGAGAAACGTTAATGCTTTACACAAGGGCACACAGATGACGGCTCAGTGGTGTTCTCTGCAGAGAAAGGAAGTCTGAAACACCTGAAGAGTCAGCAGTAGGGGCTTAGGCGAGTTCTGGACAGGGCTGCCATTAGAAAGACAATGCCATTCATTCATTCATTCCGTGAACATTTGTTGCGGGCGCCTTGGGAAGACAAGGGAGGAGCTGAGACAAGGAGTTGTGGCTGGCCAGCAGGGGCCAGACCCCGGAGGGACTACATACACAAAGGCCAGGAGAGAGTGTTTTCTGCTTGTTCTCATTTCAGGGGGAAGCCACTGAAATGTCTGAGGGCAGGGGAAATGCAAGCTGTGGGCAGTAACGCCATCAGATTCGTGTTTTTCAGAGATCACATTTTCAAAGAACCACGTGAACTTGATTGTAGCACAGTGCGAGTGGAGACCACTCAGGAAGCGGTCACATGTCCCAGTGATAGGGGACGGGGGTACAGAATGATACCGGTAGAGATAGAGATCTGGACGGGTTCAGGATATTCTCACAGGGGTAAAATCCACACTGTCTACGGGTGGATATCTATGCCCCATGGTGTTGTGAAGGCCAAGGCTGGCATAGCAGCAGTCTTGGTCTTAACCTTGGTAGAAATATTCACATTTACTAGCTGTCGAGGAAGAGGAAGGAAACTGTGTGGTTTCTGCTTTAGTCATCCAGGACAGCATGAAAAACAGGTTGTAAAATAGAAAAATAAACAGGGTCCAATGGTTAATATATCCTGCTTAGGAACGGTGCTGGTGGATTATTGCCTTTGCTTTCATACACTTTTCTAATATCTCTGTGATGAATACGTAAAACACTTTTGCAATAATGGAGAAACCAATATAATTTTTGAAAAGAAATTACCTAGTATATAGAACTCCTTTTCTCTAGGGGGAGCAAACTGAGATGGGAGAGTCTCTCTGGACAGGGAGAAAGGAGAAATCCAACCATTACTAGAGAAGTTTTCTGTTGTTGTTGTTTTAAATTCTTCATCTTTATTTGAAAGCTCCTTGGCCTCTTTAAAGATTTTCAAGGGGCTCCTCGGTGGCTCAGTCAGTTAAGTGTCTGACTCCTGGTTTCGGCTCAGGTCATGATCTCAGGGTTGTGAGATCGAGCTAGTGTCAGGCTCCACACTCAATGCAGAGTCTGCTTGGGTTCTCTCTCTCTCTCTTTTTCTCTCTCTCTCCCTCTCGCTACCCCTCCCCCTGCTCTCTCACTCACCTGCACACACTCTCTCTCCCTCTGAAATGAATAAAATCTTTTAAAAAAAGATTTTCAAGTTTACATGCAAAGAGCCACTCACCATGTGTAGTCAGCAAGTTATTTTAATAATCGAGTGTGTACTCTCCAAATCATAAACGTCTCAGAGACAGAAGGGGTCTAAGTAGTTAGTTCGGATCTGGCAAATGATTGCCTGTGTCAGGATCAGGCTTTCTGAACCTTGGGACTATGGCCATGGGGGTGCCAAATGGCTCTCTGTCATGGGGGCTGCCGTATGTGTGCCTGCTGTCATTCCTGGCCTCTCCCCAAACATTTGTGCTGGTTCTTCCCTGGGGGCCATGAGAGTTTGTCCAATCTCTCTGGCCTCAGAAGGTTCTGCAGAGATTTCAAGACAGTGCCATGCTCTGCCCTCATGCCTCACCACCCACCCCCCACCCTACTCCCAAGTCTTCTCTCCTCCAAGTTGAACACTCTTCCTTCAACTGTTCCTCACCTGACACATCGGGTCTCCTGTGGGGGGCACATTTCCATGACAGCTCCCGGTCCTCAGCTAAACATGGTTCTCTGGGTGCTGGTAGAGCAGAGGCCGAGCAGCCGACGACCTCCCTCCCCCTTGACTCTCGGCTGTAGCCAGACATGGCTTTTACTCCCAGCACCTACGTCATCCGAAGTCCCACACTGAGCTGCTTACCAAAAATGTTGAAAATTCATTCTCACACGTGACCCTGCTCCCTTGGGTCACCCCTGCTTAGCACCTTGGTCCTGGGGCCCAGTGGTTAAGCCTGTTTATCCTTCTCAAACTTCACCAGTTCCCAAGAAATTGGTACCCATGCTTGCCTCTGAGGACAGAGAGCTGGCTGGGGATGGGATGGAATGGCAAATGACTTGTCCTTGCACACCTGTGCGCTGGGTAAACTCTGCACCCATGAACTTGGTGTATTGCCTCGTCACAGTCAACAGGTGGGCACACAAATCCATGGGACCCACTTCACATGCTTAGATTCACTCAGTCTGCCCCACCTGTCCTGACCCACTTAGAAATTTATGATGTCTTCCACTGTTCTCACTTTCCTCCCCAAATATGATACACATGTCTTCCAAATCCCCACTCAAAGCCATCCCCAAGGCAAGGTGGAAAGGACAAGCCAGGGTCTGTTAAGGCATTTTTAATTCATGGCACTGAGTGGGTGTTTTTCCAGTTGACACCCCACGAGCCCGCCCATTTCCCTCAAGAAGGCAAGTCAGCTCTCCTTTAAGTGGTTTCTCTAAATAGGGGCCCACCTGATTGGTGACCCCACTTCCTCCTTCTCCCTGGGGAGTCTCTAACTGCAGGGAAAGCTGAAAGAGGTAGCACTATCCAAAAAGGCGCTTCGACACTCAAGTAGAAAGAGAGGAGGAAGTGGGGTCTCACAGGTGGGAGCAGGTCGGGCCCTGTAAGGGGCGAAACGGCATGTCGGGAGGAAGGTCTGTTGACTGGCTTCTTTTCAGGCAGCATCATGCAGTCCCAAAACGGCAGCAAGAATTGCACGCACGATGATAACGGCAAATTTAATATGATTTATTCATACAATAACTCATGCTGCACTTAACACAAATACAAGGATACCTTTTTCAATAGTGTGGAAGAGATGAATTCATAAAACCTGTTAAGTAAATAATGAGTTTTGAATATAAATCACCTGTAAAGGTTCTTTCCAAAGCACACCCGAAATGACAATAAATTAGGGCGAGGGTTTTGTAAATGTCAGCCTTGGTCCCGCTCTGAACCGTCTTACCCACATAAATCACAGTCTCTGACTTTTACAGGCAGGAAAACACAAAAGCCGTTAACCCTTGGCCTTTGCTCCTCTCTGTGCCCACATCGTAAGTCTGGCTTCCTTGTAAGTGCCAAAAACACGGGGCATCAAGCCTTTGTTCCCCACCGCCGGCGGGATTCCGCTCCTTCTGCCTGGGCTGTGGCACCCCGCCCTCTGAGTGCAGGTGTAGGTGGCCTCCCTGACACCTCCCCCAGAGACTACCCAAGCCACATTTGTTTTCTCCAGCCCGGAATCACCCCCTTCAGAGGCCTAGGACCTTGGTCCAGAATCCAGAGCTCAGCTCCAGCGGCTGCCGGCAATCCTGGATGGGACACGGAGTAACAGCCCCCGAGCAAAGCCCACATCAGACCACCTGGATTTCAGCAGACGCCCGAGAGGAAAGCAGCATCTGCCCCACTGGGTAGCTAAGTGGAGCTTCCGGAGCACGTGGGAGGCAAGTGCCAAGCGCAGCGGCGGCTCTTCCCCATCACAGCAACGCTGTAGGTGATCCAAGGGCACCGACTAGTGACAACTTTCTCGGCTTCAAACTCTCGTGTGTAGGGCAGAGACTGTCCAGGAGAGGTTAAGTAGACGCCGAGTGCACCGAGGAGGGAGAGTGCTGGGCTGACAGCAGGATCCACCACAATGGGCTATACCTCCAGCCAAAAGAGATACTGGGTGGAGCCAAAGAGGGCAGCTGGGTTCTAGTTCAACGCCCGCCTGACCCCCGGCCAGAATTGAAGAGATTCCTCAAAGAAGCTGTAGTCTGCAGGCTGGACTTGGGCAAGAAGGGGCTGAGCTTCATTCGGGAATTGACACCCAAAGCCCCTCACACACTTTCCCCGTTAAACAGTAACTCCCCAGCCCCTGGTAACCACCATTCTACTTTCTGTTCCCATGAATTAGACCACTGTAGGAAACTCACCAAAGTGGAGTCACGCAATACTCATCAGTTTCTGTCTGCTTTCCTTTACTTAGAGCAGTATCTTCAAGGGCCGTCCACGTTGTAGCACATGTCAGTTTCCTTCCTTTTGAAGACTGAGTAATGCTCCATTGTACAGACCACATGTTGTCTCTCCATTCGCCCCCCGCCCCCCCGCAACGGACACCTGGGTTGTTTCTACCTTTTGGCTATTGTGAATAATGCTGCTGTGAACATGGGCACACAGTTCTCCGTCCCAATCTCTGCTTCTAATTATGCTGGAGTATATGCTCAGCCTTAATCACTTAAAAATGTTGGAGTGTGTGTTGAGATGAGCAAGGTGGCTGGAGGAGACTCACCCTGGCTACAGAAGGCGAGATTTCTCTGAATGATGGCAAAAAGCCGATCTCACTTATGCCTCCCAGGCAGTGGGGAGGAGGGAAGAGCAGACGAGAGGAACAGGCAGACTCTGTGCTGAGCACAGAGCCTGATCCCGAGATTATGACCTGAGCCAAAATCAAGAGTCAGATGCTCCACCGAGTGGGCCACCCAGGCGTCTTGGTAATGTTATTTTAGATCACAGAAGCAGGATACAGGATTGAATGTGATAGATTTCATCTATGTAAAGACACAAATGTCCTTATGGCTGCATATGTATGTGGGCAGGAAAAACAGCAGAGAGAAATATAAGACTGTCACAACGGCTGTATTCTGGAAGGTGCTCTTCTTTTCACCCTCCCCATTTTCCCCATCTTCCACGTTTTATACGAGCATACAGTACTCTACTAATGGCTGAAGAGACGGGGTCGATGAAGTATAAAACCGAACCACAAAAACAGCAAAGGAAAATTAATATTGTTCAATCTCCAGATGGGGAAGGGTCTCTATGTTTAACAGGAAAAAAAAAATCAGACAGGGAAAGAGCAATTTGTTTATTTTAAAAAGTGAAACCAATAACCAAAATTTAAAGGCAAATTCACACGACTGGAAATACAAACACCCAACAATTTTACAAAGAGAACAATGATCAAGGTCACGGATAAGCAGAGAGTTACAAGGTCAAACAGGATACCACTTTCACCTATTTTATATGTTTGTTTGCTTTATTTCTAGTTTTACCACCCTAAGCTGCAGGAGAGTGGGGGGAAGGGCCGAATAGAGAAGCTTTTGACAATTTGGCACCAAGAGACAAGCCCAAGGGAGTAATTTGAAATACATAAAAACATTTCATTTGCAAACTTGTTCATCATAGCATTATTTACAATACCGAAAATTTGGAAATAAGCTGAATTTTCAATGAAAGAACGTTAGGTTAATTATGAAAAAAGTTACACAATAAAATACATCACCACCAGTATAAAGCATCTTTGCAGAAATTTGTAGTAACCACGTATAATATTTAGTGATAAAAAGAATATAAAACTGGAAGATAAAACACACAGGATGATCATAGCAATGTAAAAAAATTCATAGCCCAAAGAAGGCAAGATATTAAGTGACCATCTTGAGGCAAAGTACTGGTGCATTTTCTTGCCTTTTAGTACATTTCTGTTTTCCGGTTTTTCTATGATTAACACTTTAACTTTGTGCTCAGAAGAGGATACCTTTTTTCAAAGTGGCCACAAGACTCTTCAGCGATGTTCCTGATCAGTTCACGCCACGCCATGCCATGCCACGGTCTAGAGTCACAGGGCGCAGCCTCTTGGAGATGGCAGGGGCGGGGGAGTGAGTGTGAAGAATGGTCATGAACAGAGGGGGAAGGGGAGAAGCTGGGGGTGGGGTGCAGGGAGGCAGGGATCAGCAAGGAAGAGTCAGGGACCAGTGTGCACACTGGTCGGCCAAGGAAAGGGGCTTTGTGGAGCCAGGGAAGACTCTGACTGCTCAGCGAAGGTCTGTGTGGACCCCGTAGTAGGCACTGTCGGTGTTCGCAGAGGGCGGGGTCTAAGAGGGAGTTCAGGAAGACACGTGGATTCTTCAGGAGCGAGGGAGGAAAGAGGAGGGGGGGTAAGCTAGGCGGGAAGGTGGTGAGAGGACTGGTGATGGCAATGGCACTGGAGGGGGGAGCGCCGAGGGCCAGAGGGCGTTCCCTGTGGTGCGCCTCAAACCAACAGCCTTTGCATGCACACACGGGGTGGACAATCAGCCCCCAGGAGGAACCTGCCCACGGCTGGGTAGACCCGGCTTCCATTCAGAGTGAGTGTAGGGCAGCTCTGTTCCACTTTCTACCATGATGGAAAGGTTCTAGATCTGTGCTCTCCAGGATGGTGGCTGCTAACCATGTCAGGCTGACAAGCACTTGAAATATGACAAGCCTCACTGAGATTCTGCTTTGGAACCGTTTATTTCATTTGAATTCATTTAAATTGTTTTAATTGCATTTAATTGTTTTAAATTGCATGTGCCCAGTGGCCACTGGACAGCACGTACCCAGGGCGGTGATTCTCAAAGTGTGGTCTCAGGGGAGCAGCGTGATTTGCAGGAGATGCACATTCTCAGGCCCCACCCCAGCCTCGAGGATGCAGCAACTCTGTGGGTGGGGGCCCTGCACGGCTCTGGCTCACCCTCCTGCTTGGGAGCCACTGAAATAGGGTCACACAAAATTTCTGGGCTCGCTAGTTCTGGTTTCCTCTGAACTGTATGCAAGAACCACTACTGGAGTGAAATGGGCTTTATACCAAGGAAGTGACCAGGGGACCATGAGGAACACACGTCCAGCTTGGCAGGCTGAGAAAGGCTGTGTGGAACCACAGAGACGTGCTCACTCCAGGCTGAGGCTGGAGATGGAGCGTGGTCAGCTTTGATGTCTGAACACCTGGCTGTTCATTCCAACATGTGTGGGAGACGTGCAGAAGGGAAGAAAATGTGGCTCTATGTTGCGTTCAGGGTCAAAAACAGTGAACACCCATAACCTGTGAGATGATCTGGAAAGTGTGCCACTGAGCGGGCAACTCAGCCTTTGCTTCTAACAGGATAGAGACTGAAGGGAGGCCGAGAGCAACCATCGCACCAGAATCAGCTCGGACACTGGGTCCTCGCACAGAAGAGAGGAGACAGAAGGACTTCCAGCAGAGACAGAGGGACACACAAAAGCCCCAGATGTGGCTTTGGTCACACGGGCAGACGAATTACTGCCAAAACGGCAGCCGCACCCCCATCGTAGCTGTCACTTCCCTCTTCTCTGACGCAGGTCAGCTTTCAACTTCAGCAAGAGCAGAACTGGGAGATTCTTTTTTTTTTTTTTTTTTTTTTTTTAAGATTTTATTTATTTGTCAGAGAGAGAGGGAGAGAGAGCGAGTGCAGGCAGACAGAATGGTAGGCAGAGGCAGAGGGAGAAGCAGGCTCCCTGCTGAGCAAGGAGCCCGATGTGGGACTCGATCCCAGGACGCTGGGATCATGACCTGAGCCGAAGGCAGCTGCTTAACCAACTGAGCCACCCAGGCGTCCCCCTGGGAGATTCTTGATACAACTGTGCTTCAAGAAGTGAAGCGAGAAACCAGGATCAAGTGTACATACTGCGGCCAACAGACGCACGTGAAAGAAAAGCCCGTGTTAGAACTTCTCATCTTAACCAGGGAGTAGGAGATAAAGCTCAACACGCTGAAAAGATGGCACGAGGAATTTCCAGACCAGATTGTAAAAATCTTAGTGGAAGTGATGAGACCGATAAAGAGGATGAAAAGGAGAAATAAAAGGCCCAGGGAACCCATCTACTGGTATAAGCCAAGACTTCCAGAAGAAAGATGAGCCTCGGGATCAGGAGAGATGAATAGAGCCCTTCACTCTTCAACTAGAAACTGTTGTTGCCAAGACACTAAGTCACTTAATCACTTAGGAGATCGCTGTGCTACCATATATGCCTCTGTTGTGGGCTAATTAATTAAAAAAAAAAAACCACTGTCTGAAATTACTGATTTGAAGTCATCTTTTACAATAATATCTTGCCTTTTTTGTTACAATACACATAAGTATTCTTTCACAAACATTTACCTTTAAACACTGAAGCACTTGTAAAGAGAATTACTAGAAATTACTCACTTTGATACAGGACAATGTAAGATGTTTATTTAGAATGTGGCTGACTCCTCTGATGAGTGCTGATAACTGATCAACTTCCACGTGTTACAAATATGAGTTGTGATTATCCCATCCTTTTTTAAGATGATGTAGGCTAACCTTATTATAATTACCACCTGCCTTTCTGGTTACTTTCATACTTAGGGAATACAGAACTATGTTCTGGGGGATTAGAAATTACCTAATATTATATTAAGGGAAGTTTTCACAATTCTCAAAATAATTCAGAATTTAATAAAATTAATGTTGTCTTTAATCAACTATTCAAAGTAGACTATTTCCTGCCTCCTGGATAAATGTATACCTGCAACCAACCATTCCTGAAGAAGGAGAACACAACAGTTTTGAATTACTTGATTCGTGGATATAGTTACACCTTTAAATGTTTTCCACCGTGAATAACAGGACCTTTCAATAGGTGATCTTGGAGGTTAATGGTCATATTACTTGCTAACAAATTACAATTTGGGCCAGAAGTTCCTGAACATTTCTAACTGAATTTCCCAAATATCTCATGCCTCTAGTTGACTTAGCATTATTTATTATTTGATGCAGAAATTCTACATTAGTCGCTTCATGCATATTTTATCTTTGGATTTTGGAAAACTTGCAATCTTATTAACAAAAGTTGAAGATAAGACTTTAAGGCCTTAACGCCTAGCATTATTTAACTTCATATTTTACAAACCTGAAACCTGAAATATTGACATAATACTTTGAATATATTTGGTTAAATATATTATTACATTATAAACAAAAGAACCAGGGACTTCGTGTGAAACCTAATGTGACATACGGTTACTTTTTGAAATGCACTAGATTCCAGAGGTAATTACAGTATTTCTTGAGTATAGTGTTGTGTTTGATTATTATGGTCTCAATGGATAAAAGCATGACAGATTTCAGTTGTTCCCTTTACACTTATCCACTCGATAAACAGGCTGTGACTGCCCCAAAAAGGAAAGAACGGTTCAGCCTAGCCCCAGTCCAATTACCAAGTGGATATTAATAAAGACTCAAATTAATAAAGAATCAAAAGGTTAGGCTATTACATATTCTTAGGTCAAGCTGCGGACGTATGCTTTGCGTGCCTACCCCTCGGGTTGTTTCTAGCAGTATGGATGATCACCAAATGACCAGCTCTAATGCCTCCTCTCCCCAGCTGCAAGGGAGCATGTGACAGCTGCCCTCCTCCCCGGCTGGCTGGCCGGAGTCATGGCATCAGTGATTGGAGGAGGTCTCTGCCCCGGGACTCATTATACATGTTGTGGTCCTGCAAAGGGTCAGAATCAACAAAATACAGTTCCCCTGCGTGGACATCAGAAAAGTTAGCCAGAAATTCATGGGGATTGAAGCCAACCCACACAGTGTACCGATAGTCTATTGTGCGTATGGAATAGCCCATGACCTTTATATCTTTTAAGCTCGGCTTGTCAGAATTCCACTGGGGAGAGTCTGCAGGCCGGGGGTATTGGCTGTAGGCAATAGACTCACGGGGATTACCACGAAGGTACCGGTCCTTGTCCAGGTCCTGGAATCGGAAATACTTCACAAGGCTCTGGCCTTCTCGGCACTGTGCGACACGAAATGAGGGAACAGGACAGCGAGGCGGCACGTGCAGTCCTGCAAGTCCCGCAAGCGTGGGGAAGAGAGACAGAAGTTCCACGAGGTCCATGACTTGCCGGCCTGAAACGGGAACCGATCCAGCTGAATGCACTACTGTACAGAAGCCTGCACGCTCACAGACTAAAGAAGGGAGCGCGTCTGGGCTCCACAGGTTCTTTTCTCCTTCTGCGTTTATTTCGGGCCCATGAGTTTAGGAACAATGCCAACTTGGCACCTCCCCCCACAGGAGTATGCAAAACAAAGGTACCTGCAGACAGCTGGCACTTGTAAAAACTATGTGTAATTTGGGAACCACCCGTGTAATCACTGATTCTGGCAAGGATCACCAACAGAAGCCCTATCCTTTGGGTAAAACTCGGTTGCGGGGACAGGATATTCAGAGTCTCAGCGGTCCCACCCTTAAGGTACTCCCTTCTGGATGTCAGCACATCCCCTTGGGATCATGGGAGGTTGCAAACAACAACACATTCACCGTCTTAACCATCCCGTAGCGTCCTTTTCAGTAGCACTAAAAACAATAAAAACATCCACGGTGCCATGCAGCCATCCCCACTGTCCATGTCCAGAATGCTTCTCATCTTCTTCACCTATGATCTGTCCTCATTGAACACTCCCTTCCCACCGCCTCCTCCCTGCCCCCAGCCCCTGGCAACCGCTATCCTACTTTTGGGGACTCCTTGTAGGATCTCATGTAAGTGCATTCACATGGTCTTTGTCCCTGTAGGACTGCTTCCTTCACTGAGCACAATGTCCTCAAGGTTCCCCCAGGCTGTAGCAGGTGTCAGAATGCCCTGCCTTTCTTAAGGCTGAGTAACATGCCACTACACAGAGAGACCACATGTGGCTTTTCCATTCACCCAGCAATGGACGTGGGTTGCTTCCACCTTGTGGCTACTGAACATTCATGTACAAGTTTTTGCTTGAATACCCATGTCTAATTCTATGGGATATCTACCTAGGAGTGGAATTGCGGAGTCACACTGTAACCCTACATGTAACTCTGTGGGGACTCACTAAGCCACTTTCCATAGTGGCTGCACCATTTTACCTCCCAACCAGCAATGGGAGGGTTCCCCTTTCTCCACACCAAACCAGTGCTGTAGATTTCTATTTATTTTGCGAATGGGAATGAAACGACACCTCATTGTGGTTGATCCATCTTTAAAGTCTTAATCCTACACTTTATATTACCGTTAAAACCATGGGCTTTGAGCCATCACTCTGGCCTTCTTGGATCTTTAAGAGTTTGCTTTACACGACCCAATTTTATTTCTGACACATCTGATAAGTAAAATAAAAAGAAAAAAAAGTAAAGAAGTTTAAAAAAGATACCTTCACAAGGGCAAGACCTGGTTGACCTGAGCACCTTCATCAGGTGATCAAATCTGGCACCACTGACAATGGCGAAGGCCACCGTGAAGTGCCCTGTGACACACTGGGAACACGCGAGCTCACGTGTAGTGCACGTGTCAAAAATGTTTACCCTGAATCTAGTCATGAAGAAGTGATTAGACAAATCCAGACTGCGGGCTGCCGCCCAACACAGTTACCTGGAATGCTTGTAAAAAGATGAGGTCGAGGAGAAATGGGGGCCCAGATCACGTCAGGCCTTGTCGGCCACTATAAGGGCTTTCACTCAGAGACAGGAGCATAGAAGGCTCCAGAGCAGGGCTCTGACACCACCTTACTCAAGTTTTAACAGGATCACTTTGGCTACTGTGAGAAGGAAGAACTCCGGGGGACCAAGGGCACAAGTAGGAAGACTTCGGGAAGCTGTTGCAGGAATCCAATAGGACATGGGGTGGCATGACCCGTGGTGGCAGCATGAGGTGGTGAGAAGCAGTATAGCCAGACTGAATGGAGACAGACTACATATCACATATGGAGGATGGGAGACAGGCAGGGGCCGGGAGGACTCCATAGTGAGCACGGCCATTCCCTGAAAGGGGAAAGAGGATGGAAAGAAAGGCTTACAGCCTGGGGCATGCCCAAGCTAGACTGGCCAAGTGGAACAGGCTGCTGGAAATCCCAGTCCAAAGTTCAGGGAAGAGATAGAGTCTAGAGAGAAAACTGGGAAATAAACTGGGAACAGTACAGCTACGTAAATTTACAGCTTGCTGAACATGTCCCCAGAAAACTTTCCAAAAAACCATCTCAACCTGTCAGATTTCTCCAAGCAAGCAGAGGCCTAGAATCATGCCTATGGTTTGAGCTTTTTATAGATGACTTGAAAGGAGACAGAGCGTGAAGCACACAGAAATCAAATGTAAAGAAAATAAAACTGGGCCATGTAAAGCAAATCTGGAAAGATCCAGAAAGACCAGAATGATGGGCCAGAACCAAAAAAGGAAAAAAAATCAACAGAAATCGACATAAAGGGCACGATTTAGATGTTAAATGGATTTAGATGGATTAAATGCAGAAGTCCAAAAAGCAAGCAACCTAGTTTCACAGAGTTCATAGAAAAAGTACTCTAACTCATACACAACTTGTCTCTGTGCTAAGCAGATCACCTCAGGAGAGAACAAAGAACCCACACAGGTCACCCATGCAGCCGCAAGGGGTATCTCATTGAAGGGACATTTCTGGAAATGCTTTCTCAAGCTGGAGCTTTGGGGAAGGCAGAGACCAGGATAACTGTGGGTCTACCACCACTACTGTGAAGGAACTGCAGGCCTGGAGGTTTCAGCCTAGAGAAGAAAGGCATCAGTGTCATCTTCAAGGCTGGGATGAACCGGCACATGGAAGTCAAAGCAAACTCGCCCTTCACTGTGCTGCTCAGCCATCGGCCAAGCCCTTCCTCTGAGCTTCGGAGCACACGGTGGTCTCTGGCACGACAGTCCTCCTCGTCCTGGGGATGCCACCTATTCCTTTGTCCCTCCCCCTCTTCCAGCCTCCTCTAGGCCCAGACCCATAGGTACTCAGGAATGCCAAACCTGGACAGGAAGACGGACCGAGTAAGCCCCTGGCTGTGCATCAGGGAGGGGTGTGCATCTAAAGCAGCGGGAGTCTCCTATCAAGCAACATCACTTCAGCATACTTTATACCTGGCTCCATCAACTCCGGGATGGAATCGAAAGGGTCGATGTAAGGGAAAAGCTTCTCGCCTGCCTCCGGAAGCAGAGCTGTCCTCCCGGGAACATAGAACATCAAGGGCACACGAGTGGCGACGTCAAAATTGCTGTATTTGGCCCACTCTCCATGTTCACCGAGAGCCCACCCTGGTTCATAAAAGCACAAAATAACAGAAAACAAATAATGACATCACAGCTCGTTCATTTTCGATGCCATTTCATTCCCTGTTGTAGAAACCAGAGGAAGCAAAGCTCATCACAGAGAAGGAATTCCTCTGTGATTACCACAAAAAACGTGATTTCTCTAAATACTGCTTTATTTGAAGTTAGACATCTTTCTTGAATGAGGAAACCTCTAAAAGGGGGAAAAAAAACCATACTAAATTCCCAAAACAAAACTATCTTCTTTAAAAGCAACTGACGTTTGCGGCCAGCTCGGGCTCCCAGGGCCCAGCCCCTACCCCCCAGCCCGCACGCAGGCCAGGCCTCCCCTCCTGAGAGGGGCTCCTCCTGACAGGGTGGGGGCAGGGGCGGGGGCAGGGCAGCTGTCCTGTCCTGCCTTCTCTGGACACAAGTCCCACCAGGGCTGTTTTCCACCCAAGGGCGCGTGCCCCCAAACCGTGAGCAGTGACGCTACTGCACTCACTCCCATTTTATAAGGCAAGGATAACTTGTTCCATTTTAAAAAATATACCACAGACCAAAAAAAATAGAACTTGATTCCAGGCCCTTAACCTTCATGAAAAATACAACCCTCTTCACCTGTACTGAAAACCCTCCCTGCGAAAGACAGCTTGAACGCTCCCCATGGAAACGTCTAATGTTCCATCTGAGTGCCCTTTTTGATATAAAAAAAAAAAAAGACAGAGATTGCACGTTGAGTATTTCATGTTACAAAATAACCAAAGCCACATAAAGCCACCATGTATGGACTGGAGAGGCTTCTGTGGTGCGGGGGCAGGGAGTCTCGGGAGGGCCGTTCGAGAAGGGCCATTCGGAATCAATGCAGCTGCCTCCACGCAAAGAGAGCTTCTGAGTGGCCTTGCCTCCTTCACAGGCACAGCAGCCTCTGTCCTCACTGGAGGAGGAAACTGAGCACTGACAAGAGAGGCCAGAAATGGATGGCAAACCATTAGGGAGACAGCGAAACACTATGACACTTATGTACATAACAAAGTAATGGGGGTCTTGACAAGGCTTAAGGTAGGCCCGTGAGAAATCACACAGAGGACTGTCTGTGACATTAAGTGGAAACAGAAAATGAGGGGACCAAAGAGTTGATAAGCACAATCAATCCCACCTTGTTCCGTGACTATATATTCCATACACGCTCACACGGACACGCACCACAGCCATGTGTATATCCACAACCAAAGGCTAAAAGACAGACCCCAGGTCTGCCAGCACCAGCTCGCTCTGGGCAGGTGGGATAAGAGGGCAGGGTGCTCTCGTCCTACGTTATATGCTCTATGCCTTTTCCTTTTTACAACGACTCTGTGTTGATATCGTCCCATTGCACAGTTGACGATACTCAAGAACTGTTGTCCCCTGAGTATGATAATGGAAGTATGGTTATACTTTAAAAGAGCTAAATTTTTTAGAAATACTATTCAGAAACCTGAACATTTGCTTCAAAAGAGCTTGGGGGTAGGGGAGGGGGGAGGATGAGACAAACAAGACCACTGGGAGTGGGTAACTGGGGAGCAGGATGATGGGGACTGGAGGTTGTTGTTTATTCTCTATTCTTGGAAATGTTAAAAATTTTCAAATTAAGAAGAATCTTCTTAAGTAAATTGTTTCCATTTTTGGAAAAAGGGGGAAACTGCCTGAAAAGAGAGAAAGCCTTGCCAGCCCCAGGCTCTCGGCAGAGAGAACACTGGGACTGGGGGTGGAGTAGTGGAGTCAGGTCTGAGGGCCTTGTTGGGCCAGGACTGTTCTGGAGCCTCCTAAGAAAAACGAAATGCCCTCCAAGCTTCTAGATTGGAAGTATGGGTTAAAAGGGCTCCCCACACAAATTGAGGGTTTGTGCTGAGTTCATCAAGGATGAAAAAGGTTGCTATGAGGTCCCCACCCAAGCATCCAACATGGTCCTTGGGCCTCTATGGAGAAAGGTCCCAGGCCATCAGAAAACAGGCCATCATAAAAGCACCCCAAGACCCCAGACTTGGGGTACTGCTGATTCCTGAAAGAGAACACACTTCTGTTTAAGGCAATCTAGAAAAGCACATTTCCCAGAGAAGTCCAGCTGCCCTGATCGACTCCCCAGGGCACTGGAAAATGCTTACCGTGATCGGAGACAAACACGATGATGGTGCTGTTGGCCAGCTGGAGATCATCCAAAGCACTCAGAAGGTGGCCAACCTGTGTATCCAAATATGAAACGGAGGCAAAGTAGCTCTGACGGATTTTCCGCTGCACGTTAAAGGAGGAGGAGAGTGAGTGTGACTTGAACCACAGTGGCACGCACAGAGCGGTGTCACCTGAGTGCGCCTCCACTGATGCCCGTGACTCTCAGCCAAAATGTAAAGCACATTTTCCCACCATCTGAGTCGCTGGGCCCACATGCTTCTGGTGAAATCTGGGGTCCATGGCAGATCCAAAAGGAGGATTCTTTTCTAAGCAAATCAGATTTCACTGTAGGGCACAGGTCACAGCAGACAGATGTGCCACTTACTGTCCCTTTGTGTCTCCTTCACCTATTCTTATGGGTCCCAGGAGATGACCATGTAAACTGAAACACATCCCCCAGTCACTCCAAACTCTGCTGAGGGGGGTGCCAAGGACCCCATGAAGCTGTACTCCTTCCTCAAGGACCAGAAACCAGGGGACTCAGAACAAGAGAAATGTTCTGAGATGTGGCCGAATCACCCCAATCTCTCCCTCTATCCCCACATGGCTTTCTTCCCACATGTGTCTCTCTCCTCTTCTTAGGAGACACCCGTCCTATGACTCCAGTATGACCTCATCGTAACTAATGAATCTGCAATGACCCTAGTTTCAAACGAGGCCCCATTGTGAGGTGCAGGGGGGCAGGACTTCAAGTTTTTGAGGAACACCACTGAGCCCATAACGACATCCACTTTCCTTTAACTACTTTTTAACCCAGCAGGACAGCAACTGCTTGTCCTCAAAGACGGTGGCGGTCATGTGAGGCTCATGTCTAACGACCTCCCAGCAGGCAGGAGAAGAGCAACGGAGGGACCCAGGCTGGAGGCCAAGGGAGGCACTGAGGTGATTCAAGGCGAGATCATGCAACCTGGGCTGCACGTGAGTGAGAGTCTGACCACAGCCCAGAGCACCTGCCGTGGGCTTGAGATGAACAGCACTAAATCCACGCTGGGCACACAGGAGCAGCTCCACGGATGCTTGTTGCATGAACAAATCGAACCCAGACCCACTCGGGTGGTCGTGAAAGACTTGCAGGTGGAGCCAGAGGGCAACACGGACCTGGGAGGAAGGCAGGGACAACCAGCACGAGTGCGGGCAGCGGGGGAGACGGCAGGGAAGGAGATAAGGACTCCCAGGCTGACTTCAGGTTTCTGGTTCAGCTGGCAGCACCATTCAGTGGCTGGGGGAGCACAAGGAGAAGAGGAGCAGCAGCAGTGGTGGCACGGCCCCAGGAGCCAATGAGGCAGAGGTCTCCATGGGCACTGGTGCGGCAATGACCCTCAGGGGCAAGTGGACAAATGTGTCTGAAATCAGAAGCAAGACGGGGACAGGAGGGGAGAAGGGGAAGAAAGCTTCCAGTGGAGGCCCTGGAGCTAACCCACCGGACAGAGCCTCCTAAGCAGCAGACACAGAAAGAGGGGTCTGCTGTGTGGAGGGGGGTGGAGGGGGTCCAGGCTGAGGACATGTCCAGGAGGAGTGGCACTGGCCAACACTGAGAAAAACTCTGGGAAGGTAGGACCCACAAGGATGAATTTTATTTGCCACGGGGGTCAGTGCTGACCTAGGTGAGAGCACTGAGTGGGCTGGGGAGGCAGGAGGCTAGGCAGAAGCGAATGAAGAATGGGCGGACGCTAAGGCCACATTTCACTCCTTCTGCCCTGAAGGGCAGGTGAGGGCACAATGTCATCTGCTGAAAGATGGAGAAGAGGGGCGTAAAGGACAGGAGGGGAGCGGCTCAGAGTGCAGAGTTCAGAGCAGCTGAACAGAAAGTCCTGAGCAGAAAGCCCTCGTGGATGGGCTGCCGGGGCTGGAGACTGGGCCCGTGTGTGTCCACCTCAGCGCCACACGGACTCAGCGCAGCAGCCTCAAGACTTGGGCTTGAGGGGCGCCTGGGTGGCTCAGTGGGTTAAGCCTCTGCCTTCGGCTCAGGTTATGATCTCCAGGTCCTGGGATCGAGCCCCGCATCAGGCTCTCTGCTCAGCAGGGAGCCTGCTTCTTCCTCTCTCTCTGCCTGCCTCTCTGTCTACTTGTGATCTCTGTCTGTCAAATAAATAAAATCTTTAAAAAAAAAAAAAAAAAAGACTTGGGCTTGAGAGCGGAATGGTGGCCGGACCATCCTGTCATCGGGGCACAAGTGCAGCAGGGGCTGGTGAGAACAGTAAGCCACTTGCACAGGAGTGAAGCCCAGAGGGGACCTAGACCCGGGGTAGGGAAGTCCCCAGTCACGATCCCCAGGAGGCATGTGGGGAACGAGCATGTGGAGTGAAGCAGCTGTGAGAAGAGACTGTGGTCAGGGTGGTGACTGCGACCCGAGGAGGAGCCAGCCTGGGAGGCCCGAGGGTGGGCCCTGAGGTCACTGGCTCCTATGGAGCAGAGCGAGAGTGCTAGAGGCTTAATAGGGCAGAACCGAGAGGCTCAAGAGTGCGGGGAGATGCGGCCTGGGCACGGAGAGCCGTGAGCAGGGCCCAAGCTCCAGGTGCACGTGGGGCAGGGAGCGGGACACAAGCACACCAGGGAGGTCCTCTGGGCAGCAACAGCATGAGTGGGCAGGGGCGTGGCAGGGAGGAAGGCATCTGTCCTGGACACTTTTGCAGGTTCGCTGAGCTCCCTGCTGGAAATCTGTCGTCACCTCATTTCTGTTTTACAGATAAGGAAACAGGCTCAGAGAGCTCAAGGGACCTTCCCAGAGGCTGTGCGGCTGGTGTGGGGGAGAACGGGAATTCGAACCCAGGCTGTTCTGAGCCGATAAGACAAAGCACAAGGCCCTGGCATTCCGTGTGTCCAGGAGGGAATTCAGACTCCCCAAGGCTGCAACTGCATGCTCTGGGGCAAGTTACCACACCTCCCCGTTGTCTCCCCACCCGGACGACCTGGTGGTCACGAACCTCACTCAGCCTCCATGGGGACTGGAGGAGAGGGCACACAGAAAACACTGAGCACCCCTCCTGGGACACAGTCCATTTTAAAGGGACATTTGAAGTGACCGTCACAAACAAGGCATCCGGGCGCAGCCTCAGAGATGCCACTCAAACAAGCCTGCTCTCAGAACCCCCAGAATGGGACGTCAGGGGCGGAACCACGGGAGGAATCCACTCCTTCGCCAAGTCTCACCACCACCAGGCGAACCTCGGGAGCCCCAGGGACACGAGGGGCGCACAATCCTCAGCCCCTGAGCCCTCACTGTCCGAATAGCTCTGAGTGGCAAGAGACGCCTGGATGTTTCATCTGGTTTTGAACTGTACCCTATGGCAGTGTTTGCAGGCTTCCACGTGCCATCAGAACTGCCGGGGGTGCTCTTGCAAATGCCAGTCCTCAGGCCCCACCTCAGCTCCCAGTCCCCTAAGTCTGTGCTTCCAACAAGCCCTCACAGGGATTAGGATGCAGGGGGTCCAGGAAGCACCCTCTGAAACCACTGCCCTCTACCTTCCACTGCAGGCTGCCTATGGAGTCTTCACACAGTGACCAAAGGGCTGGGCTGCATGTGGAATATTCCAGAAAGAGTGCTGGATGTTTTCCGCACTCCAGGGAGAGGGTGACTGACGAGTCCGCTGAGGAGTTGAACTCTGTGGCTACTCCAACTGTAACATCCAGATAGCACTGGCCACGTCGGCACCCCTGCCCGCTCTGTGTCAAGGCCCTACTCCCCGTACCACCCCTCAAACGGGATGGGCGCCTGCATAGGCTTTCCCACAGAGAGGCCGTGCAACCGAACATTCTGGGCTGCAGGGGAGCCGCCCACCACTCTACAGCTGATGAACAGTCACGTGGATTAAAGAGCATCTCCCATGATTTAGTGACAGGGTGTCCCAGCCTCCTCCTTCCCCCAGTGCTCACACTCAGCCAATCACCAAACCTCCAGATGCTCCCCTTCTTTGCAAGAGACACGGCCTGGGAGACGATATCCACCCAGCACTTCCCATACCCTAAATTCTTCCAGACCACCCCCAGCCCCAGAGCCTCATGAGACAACTGGCACAGAGAAGAGTCTCAGTAAGACACAATGGGTGGGGCGGTGTCTACTGAGAAAAGTGGTGTCACCAATGATGTCATGCCATTAAGTACCCAGCAATTCCCCCAAATATGCCCTTGGTACCTGAAAATCCACAGGAATTGGGCCATAGGGCACACTGAGGTTCAAGGCCTGGACGTCCTCCCGCCGCCTGATGTCCATCCAGGGGTTGTAGGCCACAGGAGGGAGGCCAGCAGGAACCTGGGGATCAGGAGCCAGGGTGATGTTCTCCAAGGGATACAGCTTCTGAAACTCCTTGGGGGGAATAGCACACAAAGACACCAGGTTGTCATTCTTCCGGCAAAGGCACAAAGCTGGGACTCTCCCAGTCTCTCTATTGCCTTTTCTCCAAGCCTGGGATGCGTTTACATGGTGGCTCACTGACACTCCCCAGGTACTTCCCCCTACCTGAAGGTCAGGCCTAAGGTCACTTCACAAGATGCCAATGGTAATGAAATCATGCCACTTGTTTCCTATCAACTGAGCAGCAACAGCTCTTGTCCCCACTTCCTACCTCCCATTCAGCTGGAAAGGGGTGGATGGGGTGTTTCCAATTCCCAAAATCCCCCTCAGGTTTGGCAACTCCCCGAGAGTGCTCACAGAACTTGACACAGTCCTACCTGCAGCGACCAAACACAATCAGCAAAGGACAAAGCCACATGGGCGAAGTCCAGGGAAAACCAGGCACAAGCTTCCAGAATCCTCTACTGGTGAAGTCACACAGGATGTGCTTAATTCTCCCAGCGATGAGTTGTGTGACAACGTGCGTGAGAGGCTGTTGCCATGGAAGCTCATTAGAGCCTCAGCACACGGGCTGTTTACCAGGGCTGCCCGCCCAGACCCGCTCTGCTGGCAGAGATCGACGCCACAGACTCCATGCAGAAGAGCAGGGCCATTCGTAAATAGTGCGGGCACAGAGAGCCACTCCTCGCTTGGGGAGTGGTGCGAACTCTCCCAGGATCCGTGTTCCCAGAGGCCAGCCAAAGGCCAACCTTGCAAGCAGCCTTGCTACGGAGAGCAGCTAGGCCGGCCAGGGGAGCTCCTACCTGCATGAGAGGCAGAAGTGAGTCTCCCTCCATCAAAGGGGGTCAGATCCGGCTAGGAAGGCGAGATCCCCTGGGCCAATCTATCAAAGCATCAAAGAGCACACCTTTGGCTCTCTACTCCCATCACGAATGAGGGGCATTCTTTACAAATTCAAAAGAATGGGCTGCTCAGGCCCAGGGAAGACACAACAGGGAGAAACTGAAAAAGATTTTTAAAAAGAAGGGACCATACACTCTAAATGATGGACAGGAGAGCACAGCATTCAGGGTTGCACCGAGCAATGCAGTGCCCCATGTGGGAAGGGTCTGAGATGCCCCTCCCTGGAACTGTGCCCCAAGGACTATCCCTTAACTGCAGCCATTGGTGGCCAGCTCTGACTGACTTCTCTATGTTGATATTGCCATCCAACCCAATATGTGCTCCCTGAGTTCAAGGAAAAGAATAAAACCTTCCAGTGGGGAGGGAGGAAGCCAAGCATTTCCAACAGGATTATTACACACCTTAAGTCTACTTTTTAGCCTCAACCTCTGATCCCATCTTCATGCCACTAAGTACAGTGGTGCCATCGGGCAGCCCCGGTGACCAGGGATGGCAGGACATGCCCCCACTAAACCAACCCCTCCTGTAACAAATGACACAGCTGTCACAGAGGTGCGGCGTCAGCCGTCGGGTAGCTCTTCACCTTGGGGTATCTGAAGGGGATGTGCGGCTTATGATACCCAACAGCCAGGAAGAAAGGGCGGGCCGATGTTTTCATCTTTTCCAACAAGCGTATCGCTTGCTTGGTGCTCTGCTTGTCAGGCAAGGTGCCCTCTGGCACATCTGCCACGTCCACGGGGCAAAGCAGGTTGGCATGGAGTTCTCCATCTGGCCCCCTGCATGTCTTTCAAGACAAAACAGTGCAAGTCAGCTCTTTAAATGCAAGGAAGAGAAGTCACGAAGGGGCATACACAATGGATTTCGCATTCACAGCAGCAGCCCTCGAAGCCCAACTCACGCGTGCTGGCCAGGCATGCACGGTGGAGAGCTAAGACAGAGAAGCATCTCCTCTTTCCTAGGCAGAGGCCAGAAACCCACCAGCACTTAGCTTCTTGCTGTTAATCTTCTGTCTCCAGGTCATAATTAATTAAAAGAAACCCATGGAAACTAATGATCAAAACAAATCTGTCTCTGGCTCAATAATTTTAAAAAAAGCCAATTAAAAAATGGGCAAAGGACTTGAATAGATCTCTCTCCAGGCAAGATAGATAAATGGCCAACAAGCACATGTGAAGATGCTTTGTGTCATTTTATGTCATTATTCATCATAGATATGCCAATCAAAACCACAATGAGATACTGTCCCACACATGCCAGGATGGCTAGAATTTTTAGAACTGGACAATGACAAGTGTTGGCGAGGATGGCAAGAGCCTGGACCCCTCCCTCACACAGGGCCACCGGGGGTGTGAAATGGGGCGCTGTGGAAAACACTCTGATGGTTCCTCAAGCAGTTAAGCAGGACATCATTATGTAACCCAGCAATTCCACACCTGAGGGACAGCAAGAAAAGTGAAAACCTAAATCCACACAAATACTTGACCTAGCAATTCTACCCAAGAGAACAGAAAACCTAGGCCACATAAAAACACATCCACGAATGTTTACAGCAGTACCGTCGATAGTAGCCACAGAGTGGAAATAACCCAAGTGTCCGACAACTCATGAATGGATTAAAAAAAAAATGCATTCTACCCATACAACATTCTACCCATACAATACTATTTCGCTATGAAAAGTAACAGGGCTTTGCGACAGCTGGCTGGCTCGGTCGGTAGAACATGCAACTCTGGATCCCAAGGTTGTGGGTTAGAGCCACACGCTGGGTGTAGAGATTACTTTAAGAAATCTATAAAAAGAAAGCAGTGAAGTTCTGGGGGTCCTGAGTAGCTCAGTCAGTTAAGCGCCCACCTTTGGCTCAGGTCATGATCCTGGGGTCCTGGGATCGAGCCCCACATCAGGGAGCCTGCTTCTCCCTCTCCCTCTACCTGTGGCTCCTCCTGCTTGTACCCTCTCTCTGTCAGATAAATAAATCTTTTTTAGAAAAAAAGATCCCAACATCTGTCTCTGCCAAGTCATGATCACAGACAAAAACTACAAACTTCACTATATAACCGGCTTGAAAGAATGTGGGGTATATGCAGCAGTTAACCTGAATCCTGCCAGACAGGAAAAAACAGTTCCTCTACAGAACAGTGCCCTTTTCACATCCTTACCTTGGTGTTTTCATACTTTTCAGAGGAGGGATGATAAGGTGGAACAGACCAGCTAAATGGAGAATCATCACTATAATTGGAAGATATTCCTGAAGGTGGGGGGAGAAAAGAAAGTCATTAAATAAAACTGAAGGGTCCTTCAATGCCTTCCCCGCCCCAAATTAAAACTCTGTGAGCAACTACTGAAGTATCACCCCTTTCTTTGGGACTTATTTCCTCATCTATAAAATCAAGAGCTCAGGCAGATGATGAGAAGTCCCCACGAAAGCCAACTCTCTAGGCTTCTAGTTGAGTACTGAGCATGTGACCTCCTGGTCCCTTGAGCCCTGGCAATTCATGCAAGGCTGTACGGAAGAAACCCAGAAGGGAAGGCTCAGCCAGCCTGCTCCAACGCTGCAGCCCCACAGAACCCTCGCTGGATGGAGCCTCTCCCCCAGAGCAGAGGCAGCAGCACCGCAGGCCAGGTGCAGAAGAGGAGGCTCAGAGAAGGCCAGTGCCTTGACTGACACCAAGCACGGAATGGGTGAGTGAGCTGGGACTCAAATCCAGGCCTCAGGACCCCAGGTTCAGTGCTCATTCATGAAGCAGAAACCCACTGCCAAGCTCAGCAGTCTCTTGTCTATTCGGGAGGAGAAAAGAACAGTGAATTACAGAAGGATGGCCAGCTGTCTAGAGAAGAGAAGTGCTGTGTGAGTGGGGAAGCCACAGAGGTGGTGGGCCAAGGTAGCATGGGCAGCGAGGGCCATGAAGACGCAGTGAGGCTTGTGTGGGAGCGGAAGGGAAGGGTCGCCTCGCGGGGTGAGACAGGAGGAACAGGGAGGGCAGTGTCGGTGGAACCGCAAGAGAAAGAGCGTCACCAGCATAGTGACCGTTGGGGCTCCACCAGGGAGCACCAGGCAAGGCGAGACCGGAGGGAAAGGGGCAGTGGGTGACGGGCTTATCAACACAGCAAGTACAGTGGAAAGAGCAAAGGAGGCCAACAGACCCAGGTTCAAATCTCAGCACTGCCCCTTATTACCCACGCAACCTTGGGCAAGCTACGTGACTTCTGCAAGCCTCGAGTTCCTCCTCGGGAAACGAGGATGATGATAAAAATGATAAAAACCCACCCCGCCTGCTGCTGAGGAGGGGACTACGGGAGCGGCCAGCACCGGAACTGGCCGGGAATTGGCAGTGGATGGATGGTGGCTGCTGTTTTCCTTGAACAGGTCCCTGCCTCACAGACAAAGTCATGAGAACAGAGACCTCCCAGACGAAAAACACTTTTCCACAAGGACTACAGGCAAAGCTCTCGTTCTCTAGCCAAGACACACCGCTGACAGCCTGACTTCACAACCTAAGAATCAATACCACTCAGGCCTTCCTTAGCCTCCCTTCCTGAAACACGGCCTTCCCTCTGCCCTACTTCCTCTTCTCCCCGAACTTGTCTCTCCCCTCCTGCTGTGCTCAGGCGAGGGCTGTCCAGGATGTAAGCGCCAACTGAGGAAAGTTCGGACGGTGGGCTTTTGCTGACATGACAGGATTCCTGACAGATTCTCTTTCCAAAACTTGGCCTGACTTAGCCCAGCCAAGTGTTATCCTCAACCTGGACCGGCCAGCTGGGTTCCGGAAGGCTGCTGAGCCTGCCTGTGTCACCAGCGAGCAAAAGGAAAGCTACTGAAAATGTTCAAGTCATCGCCCTTAGCAATAAGCACGACCATCGTATGAAGTGGGCTTTCAACCCACTCTCACACCCCTGAACCACCGGAACTGGGACGCTACCCTGGGAAGTAATCCAAGCAGCTATGACTCATTTGCCAGAGAACTAATCTGAAGCGGAGAGGAAGAACGATCTGCCCAAGGTCAACTGCACAACTACGAAGTGGCAGAGCTGGGACTGGAACCCAGGAGCCTGGATCCCTGGGGCCACTGCCCACCAGTTCCCTCTGCAGAGGCATTCATTCCAGCAGTACGTGTGACAATGGAGACCTGAGATCAACTTGACACTCAAGTACAGTGGCTTGTATGTGAGATGACTGTGCTGTTGTTAAAAATGATATGCAAAGGGGCACCTGGGTGGCTCAGTGGGTTAAGCCTCTGCCTTCAGCTCAGGTCATGATCTCAGGGTCCTGGGACTGAGTCCTGAATCGGGCTCTCTGCTCAGTGGAGAGCCTGCTTCCTCCTCTCTCTCTCTCTCTCTCTCTCTCTCTCTCTGCCTGCCTCTCTGCCTTCTTGTGATCTCTCTCTGTCAAATAAATTATTTTTAAAAAATAAAATTAAATTAAAAAACGATTGTATGAAGGGCAGCCAAAGGGGGAAAAGTTTGTTTAAAACATTCACAACATAAAACTGTATATAAAGGAAAATCTCAAATCAGAAAAAGAATATGCCTGGAATAAGGGAACATCAAACTTCAACCCCCCTCGGTGTGGTGCAATTACAATCAATTCATATCCTTCAGTTTATACTTTCCTTCCCCCCACCCCACTTTTTGTCAAATAATCATGCATTACTTCAAGTAAGTATTTTAAAAAGTTTTAAAGTCTTTTTTAAAGTTTAAAAAACTTTTAAAGACTTTAAAGTGTTTCATCATTCTCATTTTGGCATTAAAAGAGCCAGTTTATCAGGCCGTGTTGCAAGTCAGCACTGGTGCCCCCCCCCAGCACCCTTCAGGCCTTGGGCGTCAGCTTGCACCCCTCTTGCTAACCTGACTCACAGCTGATGGGCAGCCCCGCCCAAGGGCTGCCTCTTCACTGGCAAATCCTCAAAACCACCCTGGTCTCCCTTTACTGACGGGGCTCCTGGGGCACAGAGAGTCAGTCAGGTGCAGAGCTAGACTCGCACCCAACACTACCGCCTCCCCAGCCAGCACCCTTCCTTCTGCCTGAGAAGCCAAAGGAACCAAACGGCACTGTGACTAGTGGTCTACTATACTTCTTCACTTTTGGTAAGAACATGAAGCTAAAGTGAGAAGTAGGATTTTGTACCAAGACACCAGTGACTAAGGAGGTATCCCCCCAGCCCCAGCAGGCCTCTGCAAAGCCAGCTCCACCTCCAGAGGGGGATTCCAGCCCATGGGCACAAAACACAGAGGAATCCAGATTTTGGACACCAAATAGTACCAGGGTGAAAGACTTTTCCAACCGACATGGTCACGTAGCCATTCTCCTTGAAGTACTGGGGGATGGTAGAGAAGTTTCCAGCATGTACCCTCCAGTAGGAATTGAAGTCATACAGGCGGGTGGTGTCTGGTCTCCTCCCAGTGAGGAAGGACACACGGCTTGGGGCACACACTGCTTGCTGTCAGGGAGAAGAAGCAGAGGGAAATATCCTCAGAGGCAAACAGAGTCTGGATGCTAAAAGGTAACCAGGCAACCTGAAGAGTCCTCAGCAAAACAGCCTGGCAGCTGAGTCATGCAGATCAAAACCAGCCAGTGGGATAAGGGCCTCGTTCACACACCAGGAGTAAGGATCCCCACAAAGAGGCAGGAAAGGACTCAGCCCCGCCCCCCACCAAGCAGATGTTTGGGTCCTATGTGATGGCGTCTCACAGGTGCACAGAGGCATGGATCTTAAAGGCAGCCCCATGAGTGTCACCATGGCAAGGAGCATGGTGCTTGCCCAAGGTCGGTTAGCAGACCTGAGAGTGGCATTCGACAACACCTCCTTCATCCTCAGCACCAGGCAAATCCCTCTGGGGAAGAAAGCTCGGCAGGGCCATCCTTAGGCATCTTAGGGTCAAGGGACAACCTCTGCCCAAGCTTGGAGGCACAAGCTTCCTTGCCAGTACACAACCAGGTTTTCTCTACCGCCATTTTCCAGACTATGCTTCCCTCTAATAAGGATTTGCCAGGTACCATCAGGGCCATCTAACCATAGCTGAAAGGACTTCATCCCCCAGCCCACTGCACAAAGAACGCATCCACACCTACAGGTCCCCAGACATACCTGGGCAAAGGCATTCTGGAAGAGGAGGCTGTGGGATGCCAGTTGGTCGATGTTTGGGGACCTTACCAGCTTGTCCCCGTAACAGCCCAGGGAAGGGCGCAGGTCATCCACGATGATTAGAAGGACATTCAGAGGAGCTGTGTGGAAGGGAGGGGCCTCAGTGAGATCGCCTGCACTGACAACGAACCCCCACCCATGGTTGCTGCTCCAGTACTGAGTGGCCCCAGGCTGGCCCCTATACCCTGGACAGCCCAGCCAACCAAGCCAGGGAGGGGGAGACTAGGGCAGGGAGGCTGGGAGTGGGTGCACAGAAAAAACCCCAGTTCTGGGTGGCAGAATTAGGCTCTAAGCATGGCCTCAAGCCTGGATGAGGGAGAGAGAGAGGGAGGGAAGGACAGAGGGGAGGAATGAAGAATTTAGGAAAGAAAGACGGAGGGGGGGGGGGGGGGGGAAGGATCGTGGGCGGGAGGAAAGGAAGGATGAATGTTAGAAGGAACAGTGGATGGGACAGAGACGGGAAGTTAAGGATGGATGCAGCCAGAGAAGGAGGTAGGGAGCCCGCAATCTGAGTGAGGGCCAGGACTGCACCTGTGGTCGAGTTGCTGGACGCCGCAGACTCAAGGGAGGTGCAGACCGAGGCCAAGACCAAGCCAAGCCAAAGCAGGCACCGGCCGGTTGGCAGCATTCCTGCCCCGACGCGGCCACTCTGGGGCGACGGTGACAGGTTGCGGCGGACGGGCCGGCCGCGGGCCCCGCGTCGCCAACGCCCTCTGCACCAAGCGGCCGCGGCCGGCCCAGAGGCCGGGGCACGGAAGCCCGAAAGCTAGTGCGCCTGCGTGCCTCGTCCCCGCCCCGCCCCTAAGAGGGGCGGGGCCTGGCTGCTCTCAAGGCCCATGCGCGTGATCCCAGCCTCAGAGGGCGGGGCCGGGGTTGGAGCGCGGGTCCTACTTCGCAGAGCCGGCGCCGCATGCTGAGCCGCCTGGCTGCGGGCAACTAACTTGCTGGGGAGCTCCCTGGAGAATCTTTCCGGGTGTTTCTAAAGATTTGCCATGCAACCACTGTCCTTAACCAGCAGTTTTCTGCCTCTTTGCCTTTGTTCCTGTTTTGCCTTCCACCTGGAAGCCCTTCCGTTCACCGTAAAAGTCACACTCACTCGCAGACCAGCCCAAATGCTGCAGTTCTCCAATGCAACCCTTCCTCCATCTAAAAGGACCCCCTTTAAAAAAATATTTTACTCCTTTATTTGACAGAGAAAGAGAGCAAGAGAGGGAACACAAGCAGGGGGAATGGGAGAGGGAGAAGCAGGCTCCCCTCTGAGCAGGGAGCCTGATGTGGGGCTCGATCCCATGGGGCTCCATCCCAGGATCCGGGGACCATGACCTGAGCCAAGGGCAGACATTTAAGGACTGAGTCACCCAGGCGCCCCTAAAAGGACCCCCCTTTTTATGCATTTGTTCAACAAGTGCTTATTAAGTACCGCAGATATGTATACCAAGCCCTGTTGGTGGCTCAGGTGTTCTAAGTCCCTGCCCTGGTGGAAATCGCATACAATAAATAAGCAAAACAAAAACAAAAACAAAAAACAAAGAATGGCAATGGGCATGCCCGGTCTGGACAAAAATAAGGCAAGGTGGAGTTGCTTGTCATCGTCTGTAGGGTGGCCAGGCAAAACCTCACTAGGAAAGTGACATTTGAACAAAAACTTGAAGGAGGTGAGGGAGCAAGCCACAGGGATGTCTGCAAGAGGGTGCTCCCGCAGAGCGAGCAGCCTGTGTGACGTTGTTAGGGACAGTACAGAGACTGGTCTGGTGGCAGAGAACTGGAGATCGGGAAGGCATCGCTAAGGCTTTCCAAGGCAAGAATCATTCACTGTATGCCTGGGACTGCAGGTCAGGAAGGACATCCCAGTCCCTCTCTCCCAGAGCCTCTGACTCACCCTCTGGGTGACATGCTAACTTTCTCCTCACAGCAGCTCCTGTAGAGCCAGAAATTAAAACACAAAGAGGCTCCATCACTTAACAGAGAACGCGCCCAGGAAGTGGAGGAGCAGGGTGGGTCTCCATGAGAGGCCTGCTTCCTCAGGAGGGAGCCAGAGCCTGGTCACCGCATGCAGCCTGCTCCCAGATGCTGCCCCACTGCATTGCTGTTTCCTCCGGCGCGCCAGCCTGCGTGGCTGTTCACACGGGAGCCTGGGGAGCCGTGCTGCGGCTTCTGCCTGCACTCCTCAGACCGGAGCATGCCGAGTCCCTCAGGGTGGGCCGGCTCCAGCCAAGGACCCAAGCTATCAGGCCTCAGCGGGCCCCTCAGCTATCTGTCTTCATCCTGACACTTCCCTTGTATTGGTGGCCGCTCAGGGTCTTACCCTTTCCCTCTCAAAAGTATGGCCTTCATATTTCTGGACACTCTGAGCCTGGTGTCCCCAAAGACTCCAGTGGCTGTTTAGAAAATTTCTCTTACTTCCTCTTTCCTTGGCATCTGTAATACTTTCTCATAGCAACAGATGTCTCCTGTGCTCAAGCTTGTGAACTGAGGACCTCATTATAGCATACTTATCTTTATCAAAAAGCCACTGATAAAAAATTATTCAATAAACCCCAGGGTTAACCAAAGAAGGGAATGAAGCAAGTCACACACAGTTCCTGCCTCCAAAAATGTCTATTCTTTCGTGGACTCCTTCCAAGTTGGGAAGCATTTCCGGAGCCAACCGCATCCAGGCCCTGGGGGCGTGGGGCAGGGATATATGAGGAATAAGGAGGCAGACTGGTCCTTGTCTCCTCCCCACGCTCCACCCCAAGGAAGACACAGCCTGTGGGGAGGAGGACAGCAGCGCAACCAACTCACTGTCACACAGACGGACTTCTGACTTGTCAGAAAGAACAGTTTCTCCAGAGGAAGAAGCTGGGGGTTCACGTGCCCCAACACCAACCTCTGACATACTGCCGAGGTGCTGGAGTGCATCAGGAAGGCGCAGCTGGAAAGCCTGTTCTGTTGAACAGCTGGGCCTCTAGTTGCAGATATAAGGAACCAGATATGGGGGTATGTGATGCATTTGAGATGGAGGCTCATCTGGATCTTTCCGGGAGAGTTTAGACTTGAATAAGGGGGAACAGCTGTGGTGGACACACCAGAAGGTGACCCCCCAGGAGTCACGCCCTTGTATAATCCCCTCCCTTTGGGTATGGGTAGAACCTGAGCTTCTAGCCAACAGAATATGATGAAGGTGAGCCCGTGTGAGCCAGTCACGTCTGTGACTACCTTTTGGTGTACGTAGAGTGCATCTTGCTAGCACACACAAGAGACTACTCCTGCTGATCTTGGAAAAGCCATATTGTAACTGCCCCTCAAGAGGGCCACGTGGCAGGGAAATTTGGAAGGCCTTTATGACTTGAGGGTGGCCTCCAGCCCACAGCCAGTATGAAGCTGAAAACTTGGTCCTAGAACCACCAAGAAATAGACTTGGCCAACAACCACATGAGCTTGACAGAGGACTCTGAACTCCGGAAGGGAATGAAGCCAGGGTATGTGATGGCTACACAATTCTGAGCAGAAAGGATGGCCTCTCTGTACTCAATATAGCTATGGCCATAATCAAAGAAAAGACCGAGGGAAAGGGGAATATCTTCCATGTAACAAAGCCCAGGAGACCACAGACACAGCTGAGGTTGAACTTGTGGGGCAACTGGAGAGGCTGGGAGGAGGAAATGCCAAAGTAGAGGGAGATATGATGCAGAAGACATGAAAGCAAAAGCTGAAGACTTACTCTCTTGGCTACAAAGTCCCATTTGAGGAAAAAAAAAAAAAGCAAATTTTTTCCTCAAGTACTTACATATCCCAACAGACCAAAATGTGAAGCATCTTCCTAAATATCAAAGCCATTCACACAGTAGCTTCACCTCACTGAGAAGTTCTTAAGGGAGTAGGCTGGCTTCCCCCAAAATGAAAATTTTTAGCTGAGAGCATCATAAAATCAGGCCTCCCACGTCTCCAGGTTGGCACCACTTTTGTAGCTCAGTGCCCACATCAGACTTAATAGGGGCATCCAAAGAAAACAGCCCCAGTCTTTCTACATAGAATATGTATAAGCGAGTATTAAATATGTTTCTGGAATAGTAAAAAAAATAATAATAATTATTGGTCCCACCTCCAGTTCGAGTTAGTGAACTAGACACAGGCGTTTATTGTCTTATGTGGGTTGCATTCCTCAGAAAGCTGACTCTAAGACAAAGTCAACTGGGTAGGATGTCTGTAGGCTAGGGCCTTTGGGAGAAATACGTGTTAAAAGGATGAGAAGGGAGCAAGAGTGGGAAGAAGCGGCAGTCGAGCTGTGATACGGGCCCTGGCTAACCCCATGGGCCAGTCTAGAACAACAGCAGCCCTTCAAGGTCGTCTCAAGTTAGGCCAATATGGCCAGATGTTTATACGCCCCCTTCACAAGTCACTGAACGCAGCTATCCTGGGAGGCGTCCAAGCTTGGTCAAGGGGGCTCTCTGCGGCTGTGGGAAGCCCTGAAGGGAGGGGACAGCCCTGAAGGAGGTGCCCTCTCAGCAACTGGGGCAAGAAGGCCTTCGCCAGAAGGGGGTTTACTTGGCACCTCCCTCTGCTCACCTCACCCCTTCCTCCCTTTGAAATCATCACAAGGCACCAAAAGAGCATAACCCAACAGCAAGAAAGAATGGGAAAAGATGTTCAAGTTCATCAGTTCTTAAGGAAATGTAAATCAAAAGCACAAAGAAGTAGCATTTCACACCAACTAGGATGACTGTTATCAAAAACTGTCATAATAACAAGGGCTGGTGAGGGTGTGGAGAAAAACCCGCACCCTTACACATTGCTGGTGGGAATGTAAAATGACTCAGCTGTGGCGGCAACAGTTTGGCGGTTCCACGAGAAGTTAAACATAGAATTCTCATACGACTCAGCAGTTCTGCTCTTAGATACATGCCCCAAAAGTTGGAAAACTGGTATATCAACACTTCCGGGTACATGCATGTTTGTAAGGGCGCTATTCGCACCAGCCAAAACTAGAACCAGCCAAAATGTCCATCCCCCGATAAATGGACAGTGGTCTAGCCATACGGTGGAATATGATGTGGCCATGAAGAAGCCCTGGAGCCCTGGGGCATGCTGCAGGATGGAGGATTCAGGAAGGCATCAAGCTAATGGGAAGAAGCCAGACACAAAAGGTCACATATTGTATAATTCCATTTACATACACTATTCAGAGTCAGTAAATCTCTAGAGAGAACACGAGTTAATGTTTGCCAGGTATTGGAAAAGGGGATGGAAAACAACTGCTGAACATGTATGGGGTCTCCTTTGGGGCTGATGGAAATGTTCTGGAACTAGATAGAAGCCCTGATTATACAACATTGTAACTGCACTAAATGCCACTGAATTATTCACTTTAAAATGGGTAATTCTGTCTTAAATGAATTTTATCTCAATTTAAAGAAGGGAAAAGATGGGAGGGAGCCTAGCCATGGCTTAAGAATTCCACCAAATTTCTTGAAGCTTCCACAGTGGAGACAAATGAAGCCACAGCCTAGAACACCTGCAAAGAGAATTCAGCTAAGGAGGGAGCAGACTCACCCTAGCCAGTTCCTCAACTCACAGAGAGCAGGTATCAGAGGCCAAAAGTAAGAAATGGGATTTAAACCAGAGAGATTCATTGAAGGTTTCTTTTTTTTAAGATTTTATTTGAAATAGAGTGAGAGAGAGCTGGGGGACACAGGGAGAGGGAGAAGCAGCTCCCCACTGAGCAGGGAGCCTGACACAGGGCTAGATCCCAGGACCCTGGGATCATGACCTGAGCAGAAGGCAGACGCTTAACTGACTGAGCCAGCCAGGTGCCCCTAATTGGAGGTTTCTATGTGGATGTTAGTCTCCCCCCAGAAGACCCAAAAGCCAGTGTTTAACCCAAGAATGGAAAAAGAAGAGTTCTTCTCCAAATAAATGTAATAAGGTGTCTGGGGAGGACTAGGAAATCTTGATTGGGTATTGAAAACACCAGAAACCACTCCCCTCCAGATTATGACATTTTGGTGGGTCCCCACTGTAACCGTCCCTCAGAACAATGCATTACTTAAAATATAACCCATGACAAATTATACTAGTTACCAAGCATACTTAAAGATAGCCTTAAGAAAAACATGTACTAGCAACAGGCCTTTTGGGGAGAGGAAGATACACATCCTTGAAGCCAAACAGTTGGGAATGCCTGTCCCGCTCAGGGCTGAACGCCACCTGCTTCATTTTTCTGATATCTCCCCTTCCCCGGGGAGCACCTGCAGTCAGTCAGACAATCCTTTTTGTTTGGGCTTGCTCACTATAGGTCATGGACTATGTCACCAGACATATTTTGCCTTTCTTCTTACTTATCTACAAGACTCATGTAGTGTAACTCATGTGTAACCTACTTTGGCTTTTTTGTTGGTTGTTAACTACTTTCCAATAAATATGAGACTGCCGGGTTGTTTGGGGTGACAATCTTTTCTACTGTTGACCCCTGCTCCCTTTCTCTTGCAGCTGACTCCTTTGTGCCTCATTCTTCTCCCATGTGCTGTCAGGAAGCGGCACCCCACAAAACTGTCGGCTTACTGCCGCTTCATCTTACAACAAAGCCTGCAAGTCAGTGAGTTCTGTGGCTACAGAGCTGCCAGCCAGTCTCATTCATAAGCATAATCAGACAAAAAGAAGTCTAAATATTTGAGGATGATGTACAAGATGACAGAGAAATACCAAGAAACAGAAATAGCCTAGATGTCCATCAACAGATGAACGGATAAAGAAGATGTGGTATATGTATGTGATGTATGTATGTATGTGTGTGTGTACACACACACACACACACACACACACACACACACACACCACGATGGAATACTATGCAGCCATCAAAAGAAATGAAATCTTGCCATTTGCAACGACGTGGAAGGAATGAGGGGGTATTATGCTGAGCGAAGTAAGTCAATCAGAGAAAGACAATTATCATATGATCTCACTGGTATGAGGAATTTGAGAAATAAGACAGAGGATCATAGGGGAAGGGAGGGAAAAATGAAATAAGACAAAACGAAAGAGGGAGACAGATCATAAGAGACTCTAACTCTTAGGAAACAAACTGAGGGTTGCTGGAGGGGAGGGTGGGAGGGATGAGGTGGCTGAGTTATGGACATTGGGGAGGGTATGTGCTATGGTGAGAAAAAATTAAAAAATAAAAAAAATTATTAAATGTGCCCATATCCCACCATCTAATATAATTTTATGCATAACTCTAAGGGTCAAGTTGCACTTGAGTAGCTGACATGATACGTTAAAGATAGCTAATTACACACTAAAAAAAAAAAGAAACCTAGAACTCTGCACTTTCCAGGGGATGGTCCAGCAAGGGAGCACAAGTCCCTTGCCCTTGGACTTCTACTGCACTCCTTTGACCCTGACTCCAGGGGCTGAGGGCAGCATCCATCAATACGTTGGTAAATACCACACAACACCTTGCCGCAGCAGAAGGGTGAGGATTCAGGGGAGAGTTCAAGGCTTCTCTCTCATCCCCAATCCAGGGTCTTCAGGTGGGCCCTCCTTGAGGCCAGGCTCTTTGCCTTTGACTCACTGCCGTAGCCCCGGGGCTAGCCCTGCTTACTGGGTTCCAAAGGATTCCTGGGATAAGAAGCATGACCAGAATTACCTGGATAAGAAGGCAGAGCAGCCCAGGCTTCTGCCAAGAAGGGCTCTCTCACCCTGTGCAGAGAGGCAGGCAGGGCCCTGGTCTCTGTGGATGTGTGAAATGGCTCTGAGGACCCTGAGGTGGGCTGTGACTACCATCAAATATGCCACCACCAAGGGCCCTGTCCCGGAAGTGGCTGTCTCAAGGTGTGTGAGGCAGTTCTGGGAGTCTGTTCTCCAGCAGCCTGAGGAGGGCCATATGGACAGGGCTGAGGCTGGGCTGCCCCTACCTGGGGGCCCAAGAGGGTGAAAGTAAATCGGATCGCAACCAGCATCTGATTCTGTTGAAGTAGAAGCCCCGTGGAGCACGCCCCATGGAGCATGAGGGGTAGAGGAGGGGCTGGGCATCGCTGCAGCCTTAATGGTTGCTGAGCTCCTACCCTGGGCCACACACTGAGCCAAGGGCTTTATAAGGCCATGATTCTCTCATATGGAAGGGGTTAGTCTCAGTCCCATTTGCCTCTGGATACCTTGCATTATCCTGAAAGCTATCTTTCCCTTCCCGCTCCTCCTCTCCCTTTTTCTTTTCAAGGACAGACTTTTCCATCTTGCTCTCTGTGGATTCCGACAGCTCGGCCCAGATTGGGTGGGTGTTGGAGTCAGGAAGCAGAGCATTTCTAAAGACCCTCCACCGGGGGTCGCCCAAGTGCCGGTGTTTGCTAGCACCGCTTCCTAGGTGATTCATTTCCTGAAAAATAGGTATTTTGTGTAAAGGTTAAGCTGAAAACAAAATGAGTAAAACGGAACTTCCTAATCAGATATTTGTAGGCGTCGCTCTGTCACTGAGTGAGGTATGACTATTTGTTTTCCCATTTGCGTTTCATTTATTTGGATGAGGAGTTTACGTTTGGTCACTCCCTCTCCTCCTGATTTCCCATTCCTCTTGGATTCAGGGAGAATTTCTGTGTATTCCCCCAGATCCAGCTTTACAAAGAACGTCAGGGAAGGGAAACAATGACAGCTCTTTGGGAATTAAAAAGGATTCTCGTGGTGGAAAGCTTTCTGTGCGAGGGGTGGGGCTTCTTGTCCCTGGGTCCCCAGGCAGATGCCTCTTGCAAAGGGGACCCCACATCTGGATGGCCAAAGCAAACCCCACTGCCTCCTGCGCTTCTGAAGTAAGAGCCAGAGGACAAGTCAGACTGGGAAACACTGCAAGGCTTTGGTGATGTTCCTCAGGGGCCCTTCTCCTGGTGTCCTATGAGACACACCTCAGGCACGAATCTATGTGTTGGCAGAAGGGACAGTTAAAGACGGCCTGAGCTATGACACTACCAAGGGATAAAAACCAGAAGCACATAAGAAATCTTCGGAGGTGCACCAAATGACCACGTGCCTTGTGCGACAGACGCCCTCATGATGTTAATAGTTTACAGCAGAAAGGATAGTAGGAGAGCAACCTTGCCGGCTCGATGACGAAAATCAGCCCTCCTTTGCTATGATATGAGGTTAATTACTGAAAGGGAGGGCATGTTTTGCCAAGAATTTCAATTCTGTCTCTTTACCAAGACATGACATCTCTATATACCACACGCAGTCACCTGCTTTTTACTTGAGAAAGTGTGGCATTAGGGAAGCAGTGGGTGTCACCCTGTGTGGAACTGGTGGGATGTGATTTTTCTTTAACGTCATTCAAAGTCTGTCAATATGAGAGACTTCTCGAAGGGTCTCTATGGGACCCATGAGAACACTCAGGGGTGGCAGGCGTACCAAAGGGGGTTCTTGTTAAAGGGCGTACGTTTTTTATATTTAAAGTTTTCAAAAGTCCACCAAGTGGGGATTTCTCTCCATTGAATCTTGGGGCCCAAGTGCTGCCTTTGGATCCGGGGCAGGAGCAAAGCCTTGTGACTCCTGGTCCTAGCCTTGAGTGACAGGACGCTGAGGGCCCCCACGATGGGCCAGTTGAAAGAACATGGGCTCTACTGTCAGACAGAGCTGATTTCAGCCCCAGGTCCATAGTGTGGACTTCGTCCATGGCTAAACTTCTCTGGGCCTCAACTGGAAATGTGAATCCCACACAGAGACCACCAAAGGGCCCTTTCCCAGCCTCTGGCAGGCACTTAATAAACAGGAACAGTGTGTCGCAGGCTACACTTGCTTGGCTAGACCCTGGCCCACAGAGTCCCAGATCCCAGCCTACCCCGCCCACCCCAGCTCCAGCCCCCTGGGGCCCAGCTGCAGTCACTGCTGGTTCACCCAAGCCCCCGACCATGGCCTGTGAGCTCCAGAGAGATGCCAGCTGGGCCAGCAAGATGTGACCAGTTATAAAGCCATAGTCTGTGGCATGGCAGGGGCGGGGGTGGTGGTGTTCAGCCTTCACTCAGGTGGATGCCAGCCCAGACGCCAAACAGGCTCCAGGGAGAGTGGGTGGCATGTTCCGGGCACCCCTTTCCCGGTACTCAGATCAGGGGGATTCTGGTTTTCCATTTCCTGTGTAACTTGTCTTCTCCATCAACAACAAGTTGCTGGAAGACTAAGTCCCCGGAGGCACAGGCTGGCGGGCTGCTGGTGGGATGGTATCAGCTCTTCTGTGCCACTGTCAGCTGGTGCTGTGGCAGGGGACAAGTGAGACAAAAGACCCCAACACCAGTCTTGCTTTACTTCCCCATAACATCTTTGTGTGCCAAATCCATCCCGGCCTTTTCAGCTCAGTGTGTCCCCACGGCCACCCCAGGGACCAGGCGCTGCTCTAGGCTCCAGCACACAGATGTTCAGAATGAGGCTTGGAGAAGGGGCGTCCCTTGCTCAGGGTTACACAGCCAACAGAGCTGGAACCTAAACCCTGGCCTCCTAGCCATGACGTCACTCACGCTGCCACAGATAGACCCAGGCCAGGGCCCTGTCTGGGCAGCTCAGCCTTTTGCCATGAGGGTCATCACTGTGTGTCTTCACAGGCAACCAGGGGACATGGAGGGTCACTGAGGCACAGAAGCAGGGTAGGCAGGCAAGAGAGAGCTTCCAGAACTTGGGCTGGCAGAAAACCCCAATTTTGCTCAGGGAGAACATGCACTTGGCAATTTAGGGTCCATATTAATTCTAACGAGAATATTATTAGCTACCAAGGATATGGTGAGTGAGAGCTGGATGCTGTGGCCTGAGATTTATGTCCCAACAGCAATGGCTGTGAGTCCTACTAGCCTCCTTTTGCATGAGGAAAAAAGGAAGTCAAACTAAGGTCTTGTAGCTTGCCGGTGACCAAGACTGACCGAGCTAGGACTCCAGCCCCATCCCTCACTTGGCCTCTGTGCTCAGTACTACTTTGCTGAAGAGGGAGACCACAAACAAAGACATGTGCAACCGCGACCCACTACCCTGTGGTGGGCACTCACCATGTGCCAGGCCCCTCGCTGCCTGCATTGGCCTCCAGGCTGCCCGGCCTTGCCTTGCCTTGCCACCCTGCCTCTTTCACGTTCCCCTGTGTTGGCTGCAAGACATGAGCTCTCCAGTCAAGACACCTCAAGGTGAGGGGACAAAAAAAACCTTCAAGTAAACAAATGGACACAACGAACAAAAACGGTACCCCTGAAGACCTGGTGGGGCCAACTGCTTTCTGGCATCTTATTGTCCTGTCCAGAGATGACCAACAGGCTCCTCGAGGAGAGGCCCATGTGAGAGTCACCAGGGCAGGCTGAGCAGTGCCCCTCTCTGCCCCTCTCCTCCGGCCATGCCTCCCTGTTGACGCTGGCCCACAGAATACTGTGAAAGCAGCAGCCAGGCACCTGGGGCCTCCCAGTGGTCTACATCATCACCTTCATCTCAAAATCAGACTTCAAATCATACAGTACCCCAAAATCATGGGAGCGGGCCAAGGCTCAGTGTGACTGCCCTAGGAGATGGCACGGGGCTCAGGACCGCCTGAAGCAAGGCTGTGGGCAGACCATTGGTAATACAGATGACTAGTGTACACACGCACAGGCCAAGGGGCCTTCCCATTTGGAGCTCTGTGTTCATCCACCACGGAGGACTGTGGCTGGTACCAAATGAGATTTCCCATCATGGCACAGGTCAGCAGCAGGCAAGGTATCCAGCCATCCAGGTTGACCCAGTGAGGGCTCCTGTCCTGCATGGCCCAGGAAGGGCGTTCCTGCTGCCTGAAGGCTGGAGGAAGGATATACATCCAGGAACCTGGCCCTCCATAAATCCTCATCAAATGTTGGCTCTCACCGCTGTTAGCATCATGTGTGCATACCATTTCATCCAGAACCTCGGGGCCAGGTGAATTTCAGAATTCAGAAGAGTAATGGGGACAGACCATAAATCAGTGACACCCTCGCAGGGTCTAGAAAACACAGGGACAGCACTGTACAGAAACATGACTATTAACACCGGTGTTAATAATAAGACAAATAAAGAAATAAAGAAAATTCAGGATTCTCTCAATAGCTTCACGTCGTCCATTTTTGGTTTTACCACCAGAAGAGCTTAGGTCAAGCTTATGAAAACACTTTTGGTTACCAAAGCTTTATTAATGACGGAATTGTGGGTAGCAGATCCTGGACCTGTGTTACCCAAGGCAACAGGCTGACATCGACTCTCACACAGGACTGGAGAGAGGCTCTAAGCTTTGTGCATTCCCGGCACTGATTACCAACGAGATTCTTTTCCGTGTCTGCTCATCTCCCATCAGCAGGCTTCACGGCACAGGCCAGCACCCCCCACACTCCTTCTTACTTAGCAAAGCCTTCTTGGGAAGAGATGCCTCTTCAAGCACTATTAGTAGAATGCTTTATGGTTTACAGACCACTGTCACAGGAGCTACCTCGTGTCATCCTCGTCCCTATGAGGTAAACTGGAAAATGTTATTACTCCTTAGGGGGAGATTTTTGTGTTATGCGCACCTTTCAGATGAAGGAAATTGAGGCACAGAGAGGTAAACTGATTTGCTTGGACTCACACCATAGTAGCGGGGGTGCCGCAGGTCAATCCCAGGTTCTTAGCCATAGAACAAACACTGTGCTTCCTGCCGGGCTAGCCCTGTGCACGACAGGAGCCTGACTAGCCACATGCACATGCACGTGCACACACGCACTCACTTCTGGGGGAAATGAATGCAGCTTCACAGCGTATCAAAATCTCCCAAGCTCTGACGCCAAAAATTGTACATCAGACCTGAATTGATGGTGCCAGGCTGAGGGCGCTCCGCAAAATGTGTCTGCTCCAGCCAGGAACCCTTCTTCAGTTCCCTGCGTGTATCTGGCCCTTTGGGGCAGCCCTCTGCCAGTTCCCACTGAAGAAGCCCTTATTTACCTTCATGGCCCCGCTCTTCCTCTGTGAAGCTTTCTGCAGCCCCTTTCCCTATGTCAGTAGTTCCTTCTTGCTCACATTTACCTAACCTCATTCTGCCTCATGTCGGGTCCGCAGCTTACAGGTTGGCCTAGGTGTTGCCTCCGATCAGCCCAGAGTCACACAGAGGTGAGTGCACACCATCAAAGAGCCTCTTGGCCTCCCCACGGACGGGTGGCCATGGACTTCAGTTCTTTTGCCTTACGAGTTGTGTACCCAGATCTGCCCTCGCTCATCAGGCAACGTTGGCACCAATGCTAGCAGATACCTGGTTGGCAAACGCCCTCCCTGACCCAGCAGTTATCTGAGGTACAAGAGGTCAAAGCACCTCCCGCCAAGCCAGCCACAGGGTAGAGTGCAGCTCTGCCCAGGTAAGGCAACTGCTGCCCTACATAGCCACGTAGCCCACACCCATTCCTCAGGCACTCCCCCTGGGTGTTAAGTCATCCGTTCAGTCAATAGGGATTGCTCAGTCAATAGGGATTGCGTGGCCTCAGGCACGGCAAGAGCCTCACCAAGCAGGCCGGATGCAGACCCTGGAATGATGATCACTGCTCTGCAGCTCCCTGGTGGGCTGGTAGAGACCGCCAGGTCAGCATCTGGTTGGAAGGAACACCCTGCCCAACCCTGCTTCACCCCAGCTCTCCTAGTGGGTATTAGACCCCAGTGGGTCTTTGGCATTCCTCAGCTTCCTGAAGGACTTGACCTGAGACTCTTGGTTCCATAGTGGTCCAAAAAGCAGGTGGCAAGATGGGGTTCTAGATATGGGATTGCTCTTCACCTGCCCCACTGTAATGAGGACCCATCCCGGAGGACAGGTGGCATGCAGACAGCCCCTGGCACAAGGATAGAGTCCAGTTGCTGGGACCTTCACACTAGGCGTTTTCACTGGGCTGGCAGGTGGAGAGTAATTTCCTGGCAGATGAGAAGACCCAGGTATGTGGAATGTGCGAAGATGGCAGCTCTGAGGACGATGGGAATGGGTGGAGGTGACTTCCCTGCATGGATGGCTCACAAGGAGATGAGGAGCTTAGGGTGATGAACAAGCTGAAGAAGAAGAGACAGCCCCAGAAGTTCCTCGGTAGCTTACAAAGTAGCCCCTACCTCACACAGGGGGCAAAGGTCAAACTCAGGGTTTGCTAGGAATAGCTGAACTTCAAAGATGGTTGAACATTCAACTGAGACAGGTCTGTCATGTCAATCCCAGAAGCCCACTTGGGAAAACCTGCATCCCTGACACAAAGAACAGGGACAGCTAGGGGAAGACCCCAGAAGAGCCAGACTCCACAGATGTCTCAGGCTTCTGAGTCTGTGGTAGTGGCCTACTCCTTCCCCTAATGAGCTAGTACATCCACCACACCCCTAAGGAGGCAAAAAACTACACAAATCTTTCCCCACAGGTGCCCTCCATCCAAGGCAGGGTGACCAGCCACCTTGATCTGCCCTAGAACTTTCAGTGTTACAACCAGGAGAGTTCCAGGAAAACCAGGAAGAGATGGGCAGCCTACTGCCAGGCCCCCGACCAGAGTGAAGTCACCTGCCCAGGCAGGGCAGAAAGGGACTACCCATCCCCCTTCCCCCCACCAGAACTGCAGTAGAGGTCCTGGGATGGCGCTGAGTGGCCAGAACCCAGGGGCTCATGATCCATGAAGTGGTGGAGGTGGAGGCCTTCCTGGGGGCATAGACAACTCACCAAGATACTGCCTAAAATGGAGATTCATAAGAACAAGAACAGATGGCAAGAAGCTGAGATCAGCCACCCCAATAAAAAAGTCATGATCCCTTAGTCCAGCTGCTGCCCCGGAGCCAGTTTTGAGACCTGAAACTGAGCTAGGGAAACTGAAGGACTCCATGTGAATCTGCTTTTTGCTCCTTTTCCTTCTTCTGTTCTTAGTATGACCTGCGTACCCCCCTTCACACGTCTCATAATGCAAATAGTATATGTCCTCCATGTAAAGGACAAGGAATTAAGGATTGTTCCAAATCGGTAACATCTAAGGAAAGCCCCGGTAAGAATGACCAGACAAAGCCATCACAGGCCAATTCCAGACCACCGGTGCTAGATATCTTGACGCCAAGCCCCAGGCTCTGAGGAATAACACCTGGACCCTCGCCTTTGTTCTAACCATTCCTGGATGCCTGAGGGGACGTGTACGCCAGACCACCATCCTCAATAAAAACGCCAGACCCCAAATAAAGACAAGGCTCCCACCTTTCCTTTCAGTGTCTCCCAGACGTCCTGTTCCTGCCCTTTCTCTGGATCTTCAATCAACTCTGCTTTCACCTCCTGCTGGCTGGCGTTGGATTTCTATTCTGCATGCAGCCAGAGACCCTCCTGGCTGGTCCTTCAGGAACCCTCTGGGTCCTCAGACATTGCCTGGTGGCATCAGAACCATGGACTAGGGAAGTGGCCAGGTCCCCAGGTGGAAAGACACCACAGCACCATGGCAGGTAGACACTGGGATGACCCCCTGGCCCTTCCCAAAGGGATATCATGCACTGGGTGAATGGATGCTGGGAAACAGGATAATCACAGTTCAAGGGTGTTGGGCACAGTGTCCAAGATGACATGGATTAGAGATTCAATAAACTCTGTCTCCAAATCAGACAGCTTCAGGAGGACCCCCTGTGCCAGAGTTTCTGAGCAGAGGATGTCACTGGATCCAAGGTATGCTAGACTATCCCTGAGCATTTGTCAATTGGTCTTCAGCAGGGAGAGTCTAGAATCCAATATACTCCAGGATGAGGTACAGAGCTTAATAAAATGTCTTCCGAGGAATCTTCCAGAACATGGAAGAATACTTGATGATACATTAAAAACTACAAAACAAAATGGTAATATAGCATGAACTCAACTGAGAAAAGAAAAAACACGCAGGGAAAAAACTAGGGAAGCACGCCCAAATGGAGAAACTCCTTGCCTCCAGGTAATGCCGAAGAACTCAGGAGCAATGGAAACATGGAAGGGATCATCTCTCTCCCCCAATTAAAGTTAATATAGTAAGTTGTAATGGAAATGCAAGGGTGGGGGATGCCAAGAGCCTACAGGGCTCCCAAGGTCCCAACTCTGTTCTGTCACATTCTTTTAGGCACCAGGCCTACCAGTGCCAACCGAGTAGCCCACCCGTGTCTGCAGGCTCCCTGTGGTGCAGCTTCTCCCCATGCACTAGGAGTGTCGTTTAAACAAAACCAGAAATCAGTATAGTTCTCAGGTTGGACCACTTGATCTGGGCCATGTTGAGAGAGGGACAGAACCAACCAGAGCTGCCCAGGGGACAGAGGAAGGCAGGGCTAGGGGAGTGTGCATCTTGGAAACGGGCCAGATGAAGATCTGGAGGTAAAATGGGAGTGCTGGAGCCAGAGAAACGAGGCTTGCTGTCTTTCTCCAGCCACACAGCTGCCCTAGGGCTTCTCCTGTGTGAATCCAAGGTGCAGAACTAAAGCTAAGCAGTAACGGAGTGCATTCCAGAGACAAGAAACAGCCCTTTCTCATGGGCGGTGTGCTGGATGCCAGGGCACCTCTTCTTGGGGACTGCTCCTCAGGACAGGGCTGGGGGTGGATGTCAGCCTCCAGTGGGAGGGTCCCGGGGGCACCCCTTGATCTTTGCTGTCACTTACAATTCAGTCTGTGCAAATACGGAGTTGAAAGCAGGCCTGCAAAGAGAGGAGGAAACCAGTCCCAGGGTAGGAGAAAGAATCTGAGGGCGCCTGGGTGGCTCAGTGGGTTAAGCCTCTGCCTTCGGCTCAGGTCGTGGTCTCAGGGTCCTGGGATCGAGTCCCGCATCAGGCTCTCTGCTCGGCGGGGAGCCTGCTTCCTCCTCTCCCTTTCTCTGCCTGCCTCTCTGCCTTCTTGTGATCTCTTTCTAAAAAAAAAAAAAAAAAAAAAAAAAAAAAAAGAATCTGAGACACAAACAACCAAGGTAGAATTAGGATCCACACTTCAAAAAGAGCTCCCACTTCCACTCTTGGTCATGAGTTTCAGCCCCATGTTGGGTGTGGAGCCGGCTTAAAAAAATTTGAAAAAAAAAAGGAGCTCCCACAACTCGGGACAAAAACCACAAGCAACACAATAGGAAAGATGGGCAAAAGGTACTTCAGAGAGGAGGAACCAGACCTGCCAAGAAGTGAGGAAAACCAGGGATTTGGGTCAAGCTGGTCCCAGACCAGTGGTGCTGCAAAACTCATGGCAGGAACAAACTGGAGCCTCTCTGGGCGTCAAAGTCAAAGAAACACATGGGGTGGGGAGGTAGTGGCATTCTCCACCACACAATCTGCACCTGCTGGCAAGTGAAAGAATGGGCGACACTTTCAGGGAAGGAGAGAAGGGGAGGCAGTGCATAGGGATCGCACTGAGCAGAGAGGATTGGCTAGGCAGGGGGATATCTAGGCCAAAGAGGATGGCAGGCGAGAGTGAGGAACACCGAGAGGAACAGTGGCAGCCAGTTCCTAAGGGGCAGCTGCAGCCAGGGGCCTGGTGGACAGAGGCACTGGGGAAAAGGATGAGAAACTGCAAAGGCGAGTGCTCAGATCTGCCCAGGGACAGGGAGCGCTGCCCTGAGCAGGTGCCATGCGCTCAGAAGAGGCAATGTCCTGGGGACGTGGGTGCTGCAAACAGCAAGGGTGAAAATGGCAAGGACTTTCTAAAGGGAACACACGGTGTATTATGGGGAGAGAATTGTGGCCTGGCGAAGACAGTTTCTGCAGCCCTAAAGCCTAAAGTCCATGAAGACACGCTCTGGCCCTCACCTCAGGGTCAGCACTCCTGTTTCTTCCAGACTCCACAAAGAGAAGGTGCAGCTCACTGGAAGACGAAGCAGTCTTCTGTGTGACTACCACGTCCCGGGCACCTGGGTTATAGAAATAAGGAAGACACAGTCCCCTGAGGGGGCCACAGACTCTTTGAGAGCAGTTACAGCACTGGGAGGTGAGAGCCCAGTGCGGGGAGGTAGGAAGAAAGATACCAGGTGCTCCCAGAACTGGCAGAGAAGAGTGCCTGATGCTTGTGTGCCGCTGTATAGGGGATGCTAAAGTTATGTCTGGAAGGAGGATAGGACTTGCCGAGGGGAAGAGGAGGTGGACATTCCAGGGGGCAGGGATTCTTGGTAGAGTATGTGCGCTCAGGACACAGGGACTCCACAGCACAGTGACCCAGAGTGTTGGCCTATAAAGACAGAGAGAGCTGGTGCCACTGGAAGGCCCTCCCGGGGCCCTGAGGTCATGGGGTGTAAATAGGAGAGGTCTCACCAGTGTTTTCAGTATGGAGTTGATGAAGACAGATGTGCAGCTAAAAATGTGATCTCAGCTCCTGGCAAGCGGAGGACCCACTGGCGAAGTTAAGACAGGAGGCATCCAGGCCAGTGGGGAAACTCGGGTAAAAGCCACCAGACCCAGACCATAGGCCTGAACTGAGGAGGTAGCAGTGGGGGCAGGAAGAGGAGAATTTATCCTGATCAGACATGTGGGAGGCAGGGATAAGGACTTGGTCACCAAGCAAATGCAGAAGCAGGGTGAGGGTAAGGGGACCCCAGGAGCAAAGCTCAGTGACGCTGAAGTGTGTCCAGCCCCTGACTGAGAGGTAAAGGATAGGAAACAGCAGTTGGCTTTGTCTGGCACACGTCAGGTCTGACGGGCAGCAGGAAACAGAGGAGGCATTTCTCTTCTCACCTGCAAAAAACGTTCATCTAAAAACCGTCCCTCAGGACCCCGCTGACCACCCCAGGGTGGCTTGGAAGAAGAGCCTGTCCAGGGTCTTCAGAGTCCAGGTGCAGGACTCAACCTAAGGTGCCGCCCTCTCCCCGCCTCCGTGTTCTCCGGGGTCCACTCTGA
>NW_019154148.1:9799213-9817021 GCF_002288905.1 Enhydra lutris kenyoni | reverse complement strand
TTGGGTCCTTTCTCTTTTCTTTTGGATAAGTCTGGCCAGGGGTTTATCAATCTTATTAATTCTTTCAAAGATCTGCTCTTAGTTTCGTTGTTTTTTCCTATTGTCTTTTTTGGTTTTATTTCATTGATTTCTGCCCTGATCTTTATGATTTCTCTTCTCCTGCTGGGTTTAGGGTTTCTTTCTTGTTCTTTCTCCAGCTCATTTAGGTGTAGGGTTCGGTAGTGTACTTGAGACCTTTCTTGTTTCTTGAGAAAGGCTTGTGCCTCTATATATTTTCCTCTCAGGACTGCCTTTGCTGTGTCCCACAGATTTTGAACCATTGTGTTTTCATGTCACTTGTTTCCATGAATTTTTTCAATTCTTCTTTAATTTCCTGGTTGGCCCATTCATTCTTTAATAGGATGCTCTTTAGCCTCCATGTATTTGGGTTCTTTCCAAATTTCCTCTTGTGATTGAGTTCTAGCTTCAGAGCATTGTGGTCTGAAAATGATCCCAATGTTTTGGTACTGGTTGAGACCTGATTTGTGACCCAGGATGTGATCTATTCTGGAGAATGTTCCATGTTCACTAGAGAAGAATGTGTATTCTGTTGCTTTGGGATGGAATACTTTGAATATATCTGTGATGTCCATCTGGTCCAGTGTGTCATTTAAGGCCTTTATTTCCTTGTTGAATTTTTGCTTGGATGATCTGTCCATTTCAGTGAGGGGGGTGTTAATCTCTCCTACTATTATTGTGGATGTGTTTCTTTGATTTTCTTATTAATTGATTTATATAGTTGGCTGCTCCCTTGTTCGGGGCATAGATATTTAAAATTGTTAGGTGTTCTTGTTGGACAGACCCTTTGAGTATGATATAGTGTCCTTCCTCATCTCTTTTTATAGTCTTTGGCTTAAAATCTAATTGATCTGATATAAGGATTGCCACCCCTATTTTCTTCTGATGTCCATTAGCATGGTAAATTGCTTTTCACCCCCCTCACTTTAAATCTGGAGGTGTCTTTGGGTCTAAAATGAATTTTTTGTAGACAGCATATTGATGGGTTTCGTTTTTTTTTTTTATCCATTCCGATACGCTGTATCTTTTGATTGGGGCATTTAGCCCATTTATATGGTTAACTATTGAGAGATATGAAGTTAGTGCCATTGTATTGCCTGTAAGATGACTGTTACTGTATATTGTCTCTGTTCCTTTCTGATCTACTACTTTTAGGCTCTCTCTTTGCTTAGAGGACCCCTTTCAATATTTCCTGTAGAGCTCATTTGATGTTTACAAATTCTTTTAGTTTTGGTTTGTCCTGGAAGCTTTTTATCTCTCTTTCTATTTTCAGTGACAGCCTAGCTGAATATCATATTCTTGGTAATGCTCTGAGTATATCATGTCAGTTTTTCCTGGCCTGCCAAGTTTCTGTGGATAAGTCTGCTGCCAATCTAATATTTTTACCATTGTATATTAGAGACTTTTTGTCCTGGGCTTTTTTCAGGATTTCCTCTTTGTCACTAAGACTTGTAAGTTTTGCTATTAGATGATGGAGTGTGGACCTTTTCTTATTGATTTTGGGGGGGGGGGTTCTCTCCACCTCCTGCATTTTTGAAGTTTGTTCTCTTTTCTATATTAAGGAAATTCTCTACAATAATTCACTCCAATATAGCTTCTGCTCCCCTCTCTCTTTCTTCTTCTTCTGGAATCCCAATTATTCTAATATTGTTTCATCTTATGGTATCACTTATCTCTTGAATTCTCCCCTCGTGGTCCACTAGTTGTTTGTTTCTCTTTTACTCAGCTTCTTTATTCTCCATCATTTGGTCTTCTATATCACTGATTCTCTCTTCTGCTTCATTTATCCTAGCAATAAGAGCCTCCATTTTTTATTGCACTTCATTAATAGCTTTTTAAATTTCAGCTTGGTTAGATTTTAGTTCTTTTATTTATCCAGAAAGGGCTTTTATTTCTCCAGACAGGGTTTCTCTGATATCTTCCATGCCTTTTTCAAGCTCAGCTAGCACCTTGAGAATCGTCATTCTGAACTCTAGATCTGACATATTACCAATGTCTGTATTGATTAGGTCCCTAGCCTTTGGTACTCTCTCTTCTTCTCTTTTTTTGATGAGTTTTTCTGCCTTGTCATTTTATCCAGATAAGAATATATGAACGAGAGAATAAAATACTAAAAGTGTGGCAAAGACCTCCGAAAAATGTGCATTAGCCAAATCAGAAGAGACCCAAATCATGGGTAGAGGAAAGGGGGTAAAAAGGAGTTCAAAAATTTTAAAAATAAATTAAAAAATATATATATTAGACTGGCGAACAGAACATAGCTACCCACTTGATTTTTGGGTGCATTTTGGTTTCTTAGAAGAAACTACCTCCTAAAATTTTAAAGAAGGAAAATATATATATGTGTATATATATATATATATATATGCAAAAAAAAGGGTAAACATGATGAAGGGATGGAATATGACTGTAAAGGTGAAAATTAAAAAAATTCTAAAAATAGAGTTGATAAGATAAGTTGGTTGGGAAAAGAGAGAAAAAGGAAGTGGAGAGAATTTGCTCAGGCTGGAGACTAGAACAGAGCCCTGTGCTAGATTTAGGGTATATTTTGATCTATTAGAAGAAGTTGTATCCCAAAATTTTTTAGAAGAAAAAACCCTATATGTATACAAAAAATAAAGTTAAATACAATGAAGGATAAAATATGACTATAATAATGAAGCTTCAAAAAGATTTTTTTAAAAGAAAAGTATTGTTAAGATAAACTAATTAAAAAACATTAAAAGAGAAAAGAATAAATGTTATAATTAGAATAAGAAAAAAATTTTTAAATTTAATTAACTTTGCAAGTCTAAGGACTCATGGGGAGAAAGCCATGAATTCCATGCTTTGCTTTCCCCTGCTCTGGAATTCCAGTGTTCTCCTTGATCAGTGAGCTTGGTCTTGGCTGGATCTTCTTGCTGATCGTCTGGGGAGGGGCCTGTTGTAGTGATTCTCAAGTGTCTTTGCCTGAGGTGGAATTGCACTGCCCTTGCCAAGGGCTGGGCTAAGTAATCGGCTTGGTTTGCTCTCAGGAACTTTTGTTTCCTGTTCGCTTTCTTTAGAGCTCTGGAGGACAGGAATGAAAATGGCAGCCTCCCAATCTCTAGCCTGGAGGAGCTGAGAGCTTGGGGCCCCACACCTCACTGTGCCTTTGGAGAAAAGCACTCAATCACTCCCATCTGCCTGGTTTCTGGCCTTGTTCTGAGCTCACCTGGCCTGTGACTGAGCATTTCTATCTCTGGCATTCAGCCCCATTTGGAGGCTCCAAACCCAGCAGATTCCTGCTGCTGTACTCTTCTGGGGGGTCTCCCCGGATCTGCCACTTGTGGGGTCCCTGCTCAAAGAGCAGTGGTCTTCTGTGCCACAATCCTTCTGTGACCCTGCAGGACCTGAGACCGCACTGTGCCCGTGAGGGCTCCACCCCCGCTTAGCCTCTGGAGTCATGTCCCTCAGTGGAGCAGACTTTTAAAGGTTCTAATTTTGTGCTCCATTGTTCCACCGCTTGCTGGGAGCTGGCCCCCCTCCCTGCGGTCTATCTTCCTGTTGCTTTGGATTCACTTCTCCACGTGTCCTACCTTTCAGAAAGTGGTCGATTATGTCAGTCGTACTTTTAAAAATTTTTAAATTTTATTTATTTATTTATTTTTATTTTTAATTTTTTAAAAAGATTTTATTTATTTATTTGATATACAGAGATCACAAGTAGACAGAGAGGCAGGCAGAGACAGAGAGAGAGAGGAGGAAGCAGGCTCCTTGCTGAGCAGAGAGCCTGATGCGGGGCTCGATCCCAGGACTCTGGGATCATGACCTGAGCCAAAGGCAGAGGCTTTAACCCACTGAGCCACCCAGGTGCCCCGGTCTTACTTTTTTTTTAAATCCAGTTTGATACCCCATGTCTTTTGATTGGGGCATTTAGCCCACTTACATTTAGAGTAACTCTTGAAAGATAAGAATTTATTGCCATTGTGTTATCTGTAAAGTAACTGTTACTGTATATTATCTCTGTTCCTTTCTGGTCTATGTTACTTTTAGGCTCTCTCTTTACTTAAAGGATCCCTTTTAGCATATCTTGTTGGGCTGGTTTGGCGATCACAAATTCTTTTACTTTCTGTTTGTCCTGGAAGCTTTTAATTACTCCTTCTATTTTGAATGACATCCTATTTGGACAAAGGATTCTTGGGTGCATATTTTTCTCATTTAGTACCCTGAAAATGTCATGCCAGTACTTTCTGGCCTGCCAGGTCTCTGTGGATAGGTCCGCTGCCAATCTAATGTTTCTACCCTTGTAGGTTACTGACCTCTTGTCCCAAGCTGCTTTCAGGATTCTCTTTGTCTCTTAGAGTTGTAGGTTTCACCACTATATGTTGAGTGTTGATCTGTTTTAATTGTTTCTGAGGGGAGTTCTCTGTGCCTTCAGGACTTGAATGACTGTTTCCTTTCCCAGATTGGAAAGTTCTCACTTTTGCTCCAGTATACTTTCTGATACCCTGCCCCGCCCCCCTTCCTCTTCTTCTGGGATCCCAATTATTCTAATATTGTTTTGCTTTATGGTGTCATTTGTCTCTTGAATTCTCCTCTCATGATCCAGTATTTATGTTTCTTTTTCTCAGCTCTTTTATTCTCCATAATTTTTAAAATGATTATTTATTTATTTATTATTTATTTATTTGTGATACAGAGACAGAGTGTGAGAGAGAGAGAGACCATGAGCAGGGGGTGAAGGGAGAGGGGGAAGCAGAATTCCCACTGAGCAGGGAGTCTGACCCGGGGCTTGATCCCATGACCCTTGGATCATGACCTGAGCTGAAGGCAGATGCCTAACTGAGGTGCCCCTATTCTCCATAATTTTGTCTTCTATTTCACTAATTCTCTCTTCTGCTTCCTTTTTCCTAGCAGTCAGAGCCTCCATTTTTTCATTGCATCTCATTAATAGTCTTTTTGTTTTTGATGTTATTAGATTTTAGTTCTTTTATTTCTTCAGAAAGGGATTCTCTAGTGTCTTCTATACTTGTGTCCATACTGATTAAGTCCCTGGCATTCAGTTTTGCCTCTTGTTCTCTTTTTTTGAGGTGTGTTTTTCCTTGTTGTCATTCTGTCCAGAGAAGAATAGATGAACAAGAGAACATATACTAAAATGGAAACATTGACCTCAGAGAAATAGACACTAAACAAATCAAGTGACACCTGAAACCAGGGAGGAAACAAAGAGAGAGAGGGAGATAGAGAATATGATCAGACAGGGGAGCAGAATAGAACATTATAATGGGTTCTGTGTTTAAAGCAGACTTTGCACTGGAGGAAAAGGTTTCCTCAGGATAGTGTTTATTTCCTTGGCATCTAAATCAAGGATGCATCCTTACTTCAGCCAACTGAAGCAGATGATGACATGGTTACCCAAGAACTGGATGTAGCTAGGAAGGCTGATGAATGCTTCATGAGTGAACAAGTCATGAAGTTAATTTCCAGTTCACTTTATGGAGAGGGTACAGATCCAGGGACTTCATAATGGTTTGTACTCCTCCATGGGCATCCCCATATTCTCAGCCACCTAATAGAGAGATTCAATATCCATTCCAAAGAGCTAACAGAAGGTGTACATTCAGACACTACTCTAAATCATTTTCATCCTGGACACGAAGTGTGTCTTGCAAACACTATCTGGCTATTCTCTTCTGCAGAGAGATTGACTTGACATTGATGATCTTCTCATTCATGTGGACAGGTTTTTCAGGGGAACATGTCTTCTGATGTCAGAGAGGTCCTTGTTCAAGGAACCTAAGTTCAAGGAAGTCATGCAGTCAAGGGTCAAGACTAGAGACCTCAAATATGACAGGTTCACATACTACTTCTTCTGGAGAGTTTCCTGGACAATCTCTCATATATTATGCATGAGTCATTCCTCCCAGAGTGCACTTGCACTAAGATTCCTGTTCAGCTTGATCTGATGATATAGAATCTCTTTCCTAGTCTAAGTATGGCTTTGGCAAGCTTCATGAGGTTCATGTTGAACTGCTTGGATGCAGTGATGATGATGAGGTCGTATTGGCTTGACTGCATCTCTTTCAGACAGTTCTACAGGTTTTGTGTAGCTGCTGCTGTGTGGGCACAAACTGGTCAAATGAGAAGAGTGGCAAGTGTGTCTCAGTGATCCTCACCACCCCAATGGGAGCTGAGTCCTCCTCCTCATGCCCAGTTCCTCGCAATGCGTTGATGAAGGAGGACATATTGCCAAAGCCCCCACTCATTGCAATGTTCACTGGGGCACTGGCTGCTGTCTCCAGTGTTCTCCTGACCACAGAGACCACCTCTAGCAACATACCTCTCCCAAGGCCTTTGCAATGGTCATGGCAACTGCCACATATGAAACCCTCTAGCTTATATAGTATTGCACAGGAAAGGTGAAAGATGTAGATAATGGGGTGTGAGGGGATAGAGCTAGCTACATCACACTGCTGACCAGTGCAGTATCCTGAAGAAGAAGGAAGAACAGAGGAGTTAGGAAGGTTTGGTGCACAAGGCAACAGAGGAATTTCAGCCTTAGCATTAAGCTCAGGCCATGAGATTCATACCCAAGTTGCTAACAGAGATATTTTGAGTACAGAGTGAGCAAAACCCTCATTCAGGAATATGCATACTCGTATGGGTCAGAGGAGACAGTTGAGGAATGCTGTGTAGCTGTGGTGCCAGTGGTCATTGCCAAAGCAGTTTATGGATATGAGGGAATTTAAGCAGCAGAGCATCATGAGGGTCACTGAATCAGGACTCAAGAAGATGCAGGTTCCTCCTTCACCTATTTGGTTGAGCAAGACAACATAGGGGGATACATTCAGGACAGTGGTGTGTTTGTGCTAGCTGTCCACATCCTTCAATGCTTAGGACCTACATGTACTCATTGCATTTGTCTTTAGAGTCAAGAATAGAGTGTTTTGATTAATGTTGTAAAGTGCATTATCCCTCATCACTTGCCATCAGGGAAATGCAAATCAAAACCACAATGAGATACCACCTTACGCCAGTTAGAATGGCTAAAATCAACAAGACAGGGAGCAACAAATGTTGGTGAGGATGTTGAGAGAGGGGATCACGTTTGTATTATTGGGGGGAATGCAAGTTGGTACAACCACTCTTGAAAACAGGATGGAGGTTCCTAAAGAAGTTAAAAATAGAGCTACCCTATGACCCAGCAATTGCACTACTAGGTATTTACTCCAAAGATACAGATACAATGGAAAGAAGGGGCACATGCACCCCAATGTTTATAGCAGCAATGTCCATAACAGCCAAACTGTGGAAGGAGCAAAGACATCCTTCAACAGATGAGTGGATAAAGAAGATGTGGTTCTTAAATGCAAGGGAATATTACTCACCACAAGAAAGGATGAATACCTATCATTTACATCAACATGAATGGAACTGGAAGGTATTATACTAAGTGAAATAAGTTAAGCAGAGAAAGACAATTATCATGGTTTCACTCATATGTAGAGTATAAAGAATAGTGCAGAGGATCATAGGAGAAGGGAGGGAAAACTGAATAGGAAGAAATCAGAGGGAGACAAACCATGAGAGACTCTTGACACTGGGAAACAAACAGAGGGTTGCAGAAGGGAGGTGAGTAGGGGGATGGGGTAAGTGGGTGATGGGCATTAATGATGGTAGATGAGGGGCACCTGGGTAGCTCAGTAGGTTAAAGCCTCTGCCTTCGGCACAGGTCATGATCCCAGGGTCCTGGGATGGAACCCCGAATCAGGCTCTCTGCTTGGCATGGAGTCTGCTTCCCTTCCTCTCTCTCTGCCTGCCTCTCTGCCTACTTGTGATCTCTGTCTGTCAAATAAGTAAATAAAATCTTTAAAAAAAAAGGAGGGCAGATGATGTGATGTGCACTGGGTGTTATATGTAACTAATGAATCACTGAACATTACATCAAAATATAGCGATGTACTATTTATTGGCTAATTGAATTTAGATAAAAAAAGTGTATTTTCTTTCCTCTCAAGACATTTCTTCATAAAAAGTCTGACACCTTTTAACACTAAATGCATACCTAAGGAATGCCTATTCCTGTTCCAAGTCTTTTCAACTTGAACATCTAAGTCACAAAAAACTTCCCAGATAATTTCCTACCAATTTTAAGCCAGCCCTTATGTTTGTATATGACTCTTTGTCATTGTATCTGCTGTTATTATTAGGTTTTAAGATCTTCTGTGAATATAGTTTACTCTTGGAGGCTGAACCCTGCTGTAATATTGTAAGCACTTTTAGGACAGAATTAGGAAAGAGAATTGACTGGAATTACCTTGTGGATTCTCCTCCTACTTGCTACACACAGTGTTTTCTGCCTGGAATGTTTTCACAATCCCACAAGTTAAGAGTGCCTACTTGCTAATAGATCTTAAAAAAAAAAAAATCTACTACTTCAACACGCATGAATGCAAATTTTAAAGTTCAAGATCGCCTCCTTGGCTGAGGAGTTGCCCTGTGAGCCCCATGAGGCCCTTCTTTTTCTATGAAGGGCTGTCCTTCACCTGTGTGGCCATGTGAAGCTGCTGGAGACCCATCCTCACATCCACCTGCCATTTTTCTACCTCAGAAAGCCCAACTGTTTCCTCTCTGACAAAATTTAACACCCATCTTCATCCTGCAACTTCATGCTCTCCTCCTCTGGGCAGCTAGGCTCACTTCTTTTGGGGTGGGTCCAGCTTGCTTCATTTTTTTCCCAGATGCCTCAGACTGCAACCAGCCCCAAGGACCTGGACTCACCAACCCACTGAAGAAATTGGCCAAGAGACAAGCTCTCCCCAAGGCAGTGTGAACCTTTTCACATTGAACACTGAGCCTCAGTATCATTCCCTGTGCAGGGTGATGGGAGAGTCATGCTAACCATCTCACATGATTCCAGTGAGGTTCTGGTATGATCCAGGTGAAGTTCTCTTGTCGGGGCTCCCAGCAACTTCTCCCTGAATCCTGTGTGGTTTTATTAGCATGTCTGAGGAAGACTTTTCTCTGGTTCGTCTTACTCCCTCTGACTCTTACTACAGATCCTTTGAAGGGTGACCTTGGCAAAGCAAATGTTAGTGTTCCTTCTGGTAAAATACCTCTCCCAGGGGTGGGTCCAGCCCTCAGGCAGTGATAGTTCCCTCTGGGAAGGTCCAAAACTGGTTTCAACCCCAGGTTGCTCCAGAAAGAAGGAAGGGAGTTATGTTGGGCTAGGTTTGCCTGAGGAAGAGCCTAGAGAGAGGAAGGGAAGAGGATCTGGGAAGGACAGTGCAATTTGAAGGTTATACTGCTCTAGTACTTCTCCTGGTCAGAAAGCCATCATTTCTGGATAAAGGAGATCTTATGGCCCCCAGCCCCAGCAGGAAGGAAATCAGCAAGGGCTGGTTTGTTTCAGTTTCTATTCCTGGAAATGACTCCAGTTCTCAAAAAAGAGATGTACTGGGCACACTTATATTGCAGAAGGCAGGGACAATTCTGGGTCTCCATGAACCCCCCACTGGGAGTCACTTTGGGGTCTGCATGGACCCCAGCAGACTGGGGGTGTGGGCTTGCCCTGATGTCTCCCAACTGAGCCATATCATCTGATGTCAGCCCCCAGATCACTGAGAAGTCCACATTAAGCCCTGATGAGGGTAGCCCCTCAGATGGGTGAACACACTACCAATAAATTTTTGCCTGTGGCTTTCCGACATGCCCACCTCAGAGGCTCACTGGTTTCCATCTGCTTAGATCAGAGTGCAGATACTACATCCACCATGGCATATCCCTCCTGACCCCTGTGTGACCCCACATGGTGTCAATGTACCAACTTCAACCAGTTTCAGGCCTGAGTCCCAGCACTGTTCACTACTGACTGGGTAACTCTGGGCAGCTTCTCAACCTCTCAGTGACTGTCTCATATTCATTCTCATGTGGAAGCAGAAGGGAAAGCTGCTCCAGGTGTTTGTGGACAGGAGAGAACCCTAGGGAGGGTCTTGTGACTATAACAGGGTGACAGAAAAGGTCTGCTTACAAAATGTCTGCCAAGATTGCAAATGTCCATAACAAGGTATACAGCTGTTATGCAGCCAAGAGATTGTGAACATGACATCATAACCCTTGATCTCTCCCCTGCGTGAGAATAGCACAACTAAAGAATTGAGAAGAGAGGGCAAGCCTATTGCAATGGATGTGTTTTCCCTTTAGGGCAACCATGAGGGCTGGACACAGTCTGCCTAGCTCAGAGGATCTCTGTAGAAAGAGGTTGGACTGTTCTTCTATGTCTGTCACAAAGCAGGTATGAGGCCTGCAGGTCCTGACCGTACCTCTCCCTAATATCCCAAGGGAGAAGTCAGTATGAGTGAGCCCCAGATGGCCCCTCTTACCTGAGGGACATTCACTACCCACTGCCATGAACTAGATTGCAACTGTCCTACATATGTATAAATTTCTTAGCCCCCTAGTTCCCCTCAGCTACCTGCTCTGTGTAATGCAGGTGGTGGGAGGAGGAAAGAAGAGAGAAACTGACTCTTTTCCTGTTCCTGCCACAGGTGTCTCAGTTGGAGGAGAGCCTGAGCCAGGGCAGAGTTCATTTCTGTAAGAGTCTGGAGACTGTTTATCAGACTAACCGGAGCTCTACTCACCTGAGTGGATCCAGGAGACAGGGTATTTCCTGAGCCATTCCATCCAACACTGACCAGGAATTACCTGTTTTGTGTGTGTACCTTTCAGAGACCATACTGATCTCCATGACTTATCCTTCCAGTATGTGTCATGCCCTAAGGAGATTAAGTCTAGAGGCTTCATCTTGTCATCACAGATAGATGTCCAATGGCAACCCCAAAGCTTAATAAAATGTGTGGGGTAAGGAAAGGACCAAACCCATTTATTCCACCTCAGCAACTGCCTATAGTTAACAATCTTGCAGCAGGTTTTCTAGACAAATACTGTCTGCAAACTGTTGGTCTACACTCTGGCCTGACAGCTCTAGAAAAATCATTTTAAGGCCACCCTCCTTCCTTTCACTCCTGTCTCCGCTTTGCTTACTCAGATACCCAGCCCTAGGGTCATATGGAGGCCTTGCAGTTAGCTTCTTGTGTTGAAAGGATGATCATGCAATCAGAAGGTATGAGATACAGGAGATGGCATACTCAAAAAAGACTTTTTGGTTGGCTGCCTAGATCTTATGAATTCATCTGGACCCAGTTCCAAACCATTTCAGATGTCCTGTCTAAGAGAGATTAGCTTGGAAAGAAAGAACCAAACTTAGAAAAGATCAACAAATTGTGTCCCCAAATGAAGTCTGCAGTTTTTGTATGAGTCTCATGGGCTCCATATTCTACCATGGATTCCTGGTCCCTGTGGGAAGAGGAACTGGGCAGAGGTCTGCAAGCCACTGATGAAGCTGGGTAAAGGTTTGGCATGAAGAAGCAGCAGCTGTGCTGGTGTCCAGGGAAAGATTCTACTTGGTAAAGGTATTAGAGTGACCATCCCAGGTCTATTCCCACCCACTTGTCTTGAGGAAGGGTCGTGTGATCACAGGGGACTCAGACCAGAGGATCTGCCTGTGGACTATGAGGTGTGCACTCAGGATATCAGGCCTCAGCCCACTTAGCACTGTAGCCACTCTTGACCAGAGGAGAAAGCTGTTCGTTTGGACTCAGCTACAAAGCTCTGTGCAAATGGCCAACAGAGCAATCTGCCAAGCGCACATATGCTATTCCTGTCCTTGGTCATTTACAGTAGCTGCACAATATTCATGCTCATGGATGCAAGTCTGTGCATGTCAGTCTCCGAATACGTGATCAGTTTGGGGCTGGGCAACAGGTAGATTCAGTATTCAACTTGTTCTTCATAATCTTCCTAAATCTCAGTCTCCGTGGCCCCTCTCAGACTCTACTCTAGTTTATTATTCTCATCCCCTTCATTGCCCCCAACAGCCTTGCACACTGCAGCTGTGGTGATACTACTTCACGATATCACTGACACTTAAATTCCAATCTAAACCTATAAAGGATTAAACAAACAAAAAAGAGTTAGGCCTGAAGAACTTTTTAAAAACTCATTAATTTATTGTTTTTATTATGTTATGTTAGTCATCATACAGTACATCATTAGTTTTTGATGTACTTTTCCATGATTCATTGTTTACATATGATACCCAGTGCTCCATGCAATACATGCCCTCCTTAATACCCACCACAGGGCCAACCCATCCCCCCACTCCCATTCCCCCCTAAAACCTCCAGATTGATGAATCATGAGAGACTGTGGACTCTGAGAAACAAACTGAAGCACTTTTAATGAGTGCCCATTTTACTGTGTGTTATCCAAATAGGTGTTATTCTCAGGATCTAACCATCTATTTGTCTTCAAAAGGCAGAATTCTGCTCTGGGTATAAGAAGCAATTGATTTCACTTTCCTGACACAGAGAGAATGTTACAATATCCTCATAAATCAGGACGTATCCTGATTTCCTAACAGTGACTTAGGAGCAGCAAGTCTGAGTCTGGACCTTGAGCTGTGCATTCTGGGGCATCAGCCCCCAGCCCCTTGGGTGCAGAGGACACTGCAGACCTCAGCCAACCCAACAGAGGGCACCATGTCCAGAGTGATTCTCACACACTGCTGGGGAGCAGATGAGCCCTGGGGAGCCCCTGATGGGAGCTTTCTCTCACCCTCTGCAAAGAGCCCCATCACTGCCAGGGTACCTGGGCCTCAGAGGATTTTCCTACCTTACTACTGACAGCTGTAATTGGCTGTCTGTGTGTGCTCCTCTGCATCCAGCCAGTTGTCAAGGTCATGTGTGAGCCTGCATCTTTGCCTTGCCATCTCTTGCCTAATGCTTCCTCCCTGAATGATTTCTCAGTCTTTGTGCCATCACAGCAGTGATTGTATGTCAGAAGGAGAACGTTTCTCTGATGTCCCCAAAATATGGCAGGAGGGAGAGATTCAGGACTGAGTACACACAGAAGAATAGACACAGCAACAATCTGAAAAGAACTAAAATATTTGTCTATTTTATATCTTTTACTTACTCACGTAAGTATGATCACTTACACACTGAACAATCATCCCAAGAAATAGAACATCTCTAAACAGTTATATCTCCCTCTGTGTTCCTATTCACTCCAGTTCTGTTCATTGCCCGAGGGTGTATTTCATGCAGTATGTGTGTATGATTCCTTTACTTTATTTATGGATATATCATATCCATATGCATTCCTAAACAATATATTTCTTAGTTTTCTTGAAGCTTTATTTAAAGGTGTTCTATGGGTTCTCAATATTTAATCTCAACACTATACTAAAATATTAATTCCACTCTCTATAACTATGGCTCATGCTTTTCAACATCGTGTAAGTCAACTTATTTACCCCTTCTCTGTCAATGCCTATCCTCTCTTTTTTCATAGTTATGAAGACTGCTGCTAGGAGCACACGTCCATATATTTTCTGCATATTTTTGCAGAGTGAATCTTAGGTATAGGGTTAAGAGTGGAAATGCTGACTCCTGAGGTACATGAATGTACAATTTTATTAGAGTCAGCCATATTTTTTCTTCAAAGTGATTGTATTGATTTACATTCCCTGCAGCCATATTTCAGAGATTCTATCTACATTGTCACCAATATCCAATTTTGTACAAATTCTTAAATTTTCCATAGAATGTCATCAAATACTGCACAATTTTAATTTGCCTCATTCATGCTTAATCTGTGGCACTTTCCCTCTTTTTTTCCCAAACATGTTTATTATTTTTTTCACATGTTTATTTCTTGAGAAAGTTCTGTGCATGTCTTTTGCTCACTTCCAATAATGGATTGTTAGACCTTATTTTTTTAGGGATTTCTGGAATTTTTAAGACACGTCCTTTCAATTGATCCTTAGTTCACTACATTTTTGCTAATATGATCTTCAGATTCATGGAGATTTTGAAACTTTGTTTTGCATTTACTTTCATGAAGAGAAGCTTTTCATTTTAATAGAGTCAAAGGTATCACGTTGGTTAGTCTGTTTTATACAGCTGTCTTCTTGGTATCTTTATTCTGGTATCATCTCCTTTAAGAAATTTATCCCTATGAACAGCTATGGTTTCCATTTGAAATTAAGGTCTTAAATCCATGTGGAGTTGATTATCATAAATGATGTAAGCAGAGATTCAGTAAACCTCTGTCCATATGGAGAACAGGTTTGTCAGCTCTATTTACTAGATGGTGCCTCCTATACCCACTGACATCCCATGTACGTCTGCCAAGCAACAGAATTCCACACATGCCTGAATCTTATACAAGACTGTATGTCTCTTTCTGTGGGCCAGTTGGTCTACCCCTGTGCCAGCATCCAACTGTCTTAGATACTATAGCATGGAAATAAGCCTCACATGATACAGCAACATAGGGGGCTTCTTCTTCCAAAGAAACTTTGGTATTTTCCTCTTGATCTTCCATTTAAGTCTTAGAAATCTGGCTCTTCCTCCTTCTCTGTGTCTCACCATCTGATTGTCTTGTCAATTTCCTCAGAGTCCCTCCTGTTAGTTTAAGTTGCTCATGAGATATGACCCCATGACATGCCAGGACATCCATGGCCAAGTGTGACAACATGACAGCCAGCAACAGGGCTCCTAAAAGTGAAAGAAACAGAAAGACACAGAAAAGTTATAGGCCCTCTGCTTTCTGATGGGAAGTGCTTCTCTCATCCACTTGAAGCTTTGGAAACTTGCTCACAGTCATCTCTCTATCCCCAGGGCTCTCAAACAAGGCTTGGCTATATGACCTCACAGGCATTATCAGAGAAGAGCATTGCATGGCCCCCAGTGTCTCTCTGCCCTCCTCTCACTCCCTTAGCCTCCTGAGGTCAAAAGAGCCTTTTGTTTTTGTTTTTGTTTTCCTGGAACTGCTCAGTCTGTGGTGAAATGATGGTTTTACTTTCATGTCCTATAAATATGGGCCCTCGACTAAAGTCTTTGAGGTTGTTGTCCTTTCTGCTGTCTTTCACACTTCACAGGAAGGACAGGGGCTCTCTACCTCTTGCTCTGTGCAATAATCTCAGGAACACCCAGTGCCTGCATTTCCCCGGGAGGATAGTTCTGTGATATGTTCCTATGCCAGGAGTTCCAGGGATACTTTACTTTACTCAGCATTTTCTGTTGTGTCAGTAGAAGCATTCATGATCTCTGACATCAGAAACCTTTTTCTCTCCAGAGCTGGTGAGTGAGCAAATTGTGCACCTGCAATGATGGGATAGTACTGGCTTTGTGTTTGGAGGGTTGAGGTGTAGTTCTGCCTGGTAGAGAACTAAGATTTTATCAGCTTCTCATGCCATCCTCTTTGGAGAAGAGAGGACCATAGTCTGGAAATGTTTCTTTTTCTTCTTTTTTTTTTAAATGAGAAAGTTGTAGGAAAATTTGGAATAAGTGGAATGTTTACTGAGTATCTCTAGTTGGAAACTATGCTATGTTGTCATGCTATCCATCCTTCCAGACAGTAGAGCCATTTCAAAACTCTGTGAGTTTTGCTCATTTGCAACAAGGCAAAATAAATCTTTGGTTGTGCATATTTTTCATCTATTCAGGCTATAAAAAATATAACAGATCACTGGGTTAGGAACACAAATTTATTACTCATAGTTCTGGATAATAAGAAGGTCCAGATCAAGTCACCTGTTGACTCAGTATTTGGTGAGAACTTACATCTGAGGTGTACCTTTCTTCCTGTCACCTTATGTGGCAGAAGGGGCAAGCTAGTTCTCCAAGTTTTCTTAAAGGGCACTAATCCATTCATGATGGCTCTGCCCTCTTGCCTAAGGCACCATCCAAATGCCCAAGTACTAATACCACAACACTGAGCTGGCACTTGATCTGTGAATTTTGTGGATTAAACAAACTTCAGTCCATAGCAGTTGTATAGATAAAATCTCTCTGTGGAGGTTCAATTGACTTACCACCCTCATCTTAGAATCCAGCATTTCCCCCCCACTTTAATATTAATTTCATTATTCTTGAAGTATAAATGTCTCTTTTTTGGGATTCTTCATTCAACTAGTAATATCATCTGATTGGTTCCTTTGTTAGTAATTGATTAAATGAAATCCTTAACACATACTCATCTTATATTTATTTGAAAGTCATGATTTTCTTGCTTTTGAAGTCTGTCCTTGCAGGAAATGCAGGATGGGGATGGGCATGGAGCATGCTCCTACTGGTAAAAGCACATGGGTAGTTCCTGAGATGAACTTATGGGTGTAAGTATTTTTAAAATCACAGTGTCCTCACTCATAGTGGTTGCTAAGAGGCCCCATCAGTAAGGTAGTAATAACTTCCTTGAATTGTCATGATGGTACCAATGTTTCAAACTGTATAGAACTGACTCAGTAAAATTAGAGCTTTTATTTACTTCCTCTTCCACTTCCTGCTACATGTTCTAAATCCCACCAAAATTCTCCCATTAGCTGAGGTAAATGGACATTAACCTGCCATGGGGTAATTATTACTACAAGGATTATGTACTTGGCTATCCCCCTTATGGAACACATATCCTGGTGGCCCTTTCTCTGTCTCTAGGTTATCCCACAAGACAAGTCCTACTCCTATTTGCTGCAGGGGGTCAGAAGTGACTATGTCTACAGTTCTTCTGTGCTCCCCAGTGTGCTGGCCTTACTGACTTTTCCTACAGAATGGAAAGGCTTTGGACTCTATATAGAGGTTTCAAGAAGATAAAGATTAGTTTCTCATTGCTGTGTAAGAAATTAACGCAAACTTAGTGGGTTAATATACCAACATATATTTATTTGCTTCTAGGTCTGGGGGGGGATATACAAAATGAATCATAAAGGAGCTAAAATCAGGGTGTCAGTGCGATTAGCTCCTTTATGAAGCTCCAGCAAACAGTCCATTTCTTTGTCTTCTCCTCCATTTAGAAGGTGCCTGAATTCCCTTGTGTATGGTCCTTTTTACATCTTTCATCTTTCTGGATTTTCACTCCAAACTGTTTCCAACATCTCGTCTCCTTTTCTGCATTCAGCCTTGCCTCCTTCATATAAGTTCCCCTGTGACTATCTTATCACATTAATCAGTAAGGTAGAAGGATCTTCTCTTCAGAAAACCTTTCTAGAATTCAAGCAACCCATCAAAGGACCAGTCTACAAGATGTGGCTGGTACAACTCAAGAATCACTTCTGAAAGGAAGAACCGTCTTCTTCTGCATATGGCTGTGTTTGGGGAATCTGGACCAGGAAGTATAGTCATCAATGCCTTGTGAGGTTGCATTCATGAAGAGGAGAGTTATGCTACTGCTGGTGTTCTGGAAACCATCATGAAGAAACCACCCTATTGATATCTGAAAGCTCTCAATGTGACCTTCAGAGACCTGCCTGGTACTGGAACTCCCAATTTCCTTCCACATACATATCTGGAAATGGTGGGATTTGCTGACTATTATTCCTTTATTATCATTTACTCCTTATGTTTTAATTTAATTTAATTTAATTTATTTTAAAAAAGATTTTATTTATTTATTTGACAGACGGAGATCACAAGTAGGCAGAGAAGCAGGCAGAGAGAGAGGAGGAAGCAGGCTCCCTGCTGAGCAGAGAGGCCGATGCAGGGCTCGATCCCAGGACCCTGGGATCCCAGGACCCTGGGATCATGACCTGAGCCGAAGGCAGAGGCTTTAACCCACTGAGCCCCCCAGGTGCCCTGTTATTTATTTTTTTTAAATTTTTATAAACATATAATTTATTTTTATCCCCAGGGGTACAGGTCTGTGAATCGCCAGGTTTACACACTTCATAGC
>NW_019154148.1:9732259-9799203 GCF_002288905.1 Enhydra lutris kenyoni | reverse complement strand
TATCTTCCCGTCGCTTTAGATTCACTTCTCCGCCCGTCCTACCTTTCCGAAAGTGGTTGATTTTCTGTTTCTAGAGTTGCTGTTCTTCTTCTCTTCGATCTCCCGTTGGATTTGTAGGTGTTTGCAATCTTTAGATAAGCTATCTAGCTGATCTCCCGCTACCTGAAGTAGTCTCAGCTGCTACTTCTCCGCCATCTTGACTCCTCCGCCTTACTGGTTATTTCTTATTGCATCTGCTAGTCCTGTGTGTTAGAGTGATTGATTTTTTTTTCCTACTGTTCACAGAGCTTTGATTTCTGGAGAGAATCTCACTTGGTTGTGACATATCAGCCTTGTCACATATTGCTGTGACTGCATTGCCAACATTTATGAATACTGCCGTGCTTATATCCATGAAGTTTGCTTCCGTAGTCTTCTAATTGCTTGTAATTGTGTTTTATTTTCTTGGTTTGGTACTGAGGTGTACTGGCTTCATGAAATGAGTCGGAAGGTGTGCCTTCCTCTTCTGGAAGACCTTTATAGAATTAGTACTATTTTTTCTTTAAATGTTTGGTAGAATTTACTAGTAAAAATATAGACCTTGAATTTTTCCTTCCTTCTGCCCTCCCTCCTTCTTTCATTCCTTCCTTCTTTCTATCCTTCCTTCCTTCTCTCTTCTTTTTGGGAAACATTTTAGTTAATAGTAAGGATTGGTTGGACTGTCTCCTTTGGTAGTTTGTGCCTCTCAAAGAATTAGTACATTTTGTGAAAGTTGTTGAATTTGTGAACATAGAGCTCTTAGTATTCCTTATTATCCTTTAATGTCCATGGGAACAGGATAGATGTCCCACATTTCATTTATTCTATTGATAATTTCATCTTGTCTCTTTGTTTTGCTCAGTCTGACTAGAAGCTTATCAGATTTATTGGTCACTTCAAGCAGCTGACTTCATGTTGATTTATAAATTTGGAAACAGTAATATTAGCTATCATGTTATTTTACTTTCCAGTATACAATATAGTGATTCAAGCATTCCACAGACTATCTAGAGCTCCTTGCGACAAGTGCACTTCTTAATCCCCATCACATACTTAACCTGTCTCCTGAGTACAGCAGGAAGCTAGGGGCTTGGCATGCATTAGCTGCAGTGGCGGGGCCCTGGTGGGGTCCAGTGGTGGCAATGAGCAGGCAGCCATGGCTGAGCATGCAGAGGCTGGGGATGGAGTGAGGTAGCCTCTTGGGGTGTATAGCAACTAGACAGGACACATGTGGCATATCTATATTTGCACAGAGCTGCCACTCCTAGGCCAGTTCCCCCAAGGCCAATGGTTGGTGGGAGCACAGTTGCTTTAGTGGCACTGGCCAGGGACTCGGTGTTTGGCAGCAGCAGTGGCCAGGTGCACACCACAGGTGTGTAGTGTCTAGGTGGGGTGCATGTGGCACTAGCAGTACTTGCACTAGGCCTGGTGGTGCACACTGGCAGCAGGTGAGGGAGCAAGTGTCTGTGCAGCACCTCCTCTAATAGGTGGCTCTGTGCCTATGCTGAGGGGCAGGGGAAAAAATGGCACTTGTCAGCCCCTTTGTTCCTGGAGCAGTCCACCCAGTTTCTCAAATCCTGACAAAGACATCTCCCTCCTGTTTACGCCAGACATTGTACAAACTATGCATTCTGTGTTGCCTCTCTGATGGCTGTTGTCTCTTTAAAGGTGGGGACCCATCTTTCACTGGCCCTCCAGGCTTACCCAGTGATGAGCCAGCTGAGTTTTAAAGCTGCAGGCTCCAAGTCCTGCTGGTTGTACAAACTTTTGGAATTCAGTCCATCTGGTTTTTGAGGCCCCGTGTTATGGCGACTTGTTTTCCCTTGTGTGGGCTCCCTGGAGTTTCCCCTCCCCACATGGCTTCAACAGACTCTCCATAGTTAATCCTAGAGAGGAGGCCACATGCAAAATAGAAGGAAGGGCAGAGATGCAGTCAAGAACAAAACTCCCAGTGTTGGAAGGACACCACAAACACAGAGAAGGAAGAGGAACAGAGCCCACATCAGGCACCCCAGACATGGGGGCCTGGCAGGGGGAAGATGAGTACCCATAACATTTGCTTTGAAGCCAAAGGGGCTTAAGTGTAGGAGTTTTTATAATCAGTGGTGCTTAACACCAGGTACTTGAAAAGTCATCAGACTCAGCTCTGGGTGAGCCAAAGGTCATAGGAAACTGGCCCCAGATCTTCAAGAAACAGCATAAACAAACAACACTGTTGAGATACAGTTAGATGCAGAGGTCTCAAAAGTCCCCTGGGGTGTACAGGAAGGAGATTTATTTACTAATCTCAGAATGTGCACTGGAGGGGCAAGCATCTTTAGGAGACTTCTCCAAGAACAAAGGAGCTGCTGAGTGCCACTTTTCTCCCCACCGTCACCTAGTTACCAGAACACCTGAAGAACCAGCATGAGCCCTTTCCACAGAGCTTGCTAACATTACGTGAACCACTCCTACATTCTGGAGTGTACCCGCCCTATCCAAGATGTCTCATTTGTGCAGGAGTCCCTCCAAAGCATCTCCAGAGAGGACTCATCCTTCATGGAACCCTGGTAGGGGTCAGGGACCAACACCTACCTTAACACTGTGAACCCCACCTCCATGTATTCCAGTGGACTTGTTTCAATCAGTCTGCCCCACCTAGCAGAAGTCCCTCTAAAGCAGTTCCTGATTTCCCTCATTCTGCAAGCAGCTCCAGCTGTGTCCTGCTCCACTCCAGAGTGACTTTTAGTCCATGGAAAAGGGGAGATAACCACACATATGAGTTCAATAACAGTCGTAGCAGTGGGCAAGGGACAGATGTCTGTTCTGCCTTCCAGTCCAGCCCACTAAGAAAAACCTCATTGGAGGCTACACAAGGGGAAGCCTTGTATTGGGGGGTCACTACAACCCTAAGGCATACTGTGGGCAGACATCTGGTCTGACTGCAGACTACCCACAACTAAAGCCTCAGGGACAACCTAAGGAGAGTATTCTGCTGTTTGGTGTGACAATAGTCCTGCCAAGTGGACTGTGAGCAGGCATCTGCTCTGACTCAAATACAAACCCAGGGAGCCTCCAAAGGCCCCCTTAAGAGAATAGGTACTACAGAGAAAGCAAATGGGGCCAGAGCAGTCAGCTGGAATGAAAGCAAATCCATTTTAATCATGTCAAGTAGGACACACACAACACACATGACACACTACAGATGCACCTGTTTCTGGTGAGCAGGAGACATTGCACTATGGTGCACTATAGGACCTCTTCTTCATAAAGACACTGCTTATAAGGTCGGGAGACCTAGCTGACTTTCCTACTGCATAGAATCATACACAGAGAGTTAGACAAAATAAGGAGAAGGAGAATATATACCAAATGAAAGACAGGATAAAATAACAGTAATGGAGCTAACTGAAATGGAGTTAAGAAATACACTTGATAGATAATTCAAGGTAATGATCATAAATATAATCCTGACATTGAGAAGAGTAGAAGATCTCACACAGTGACAAGATAGAAAGAAAGAGTAGAGGGGCTCGCGGGTTGCTCAGTCAGTTAAGGGTCTGACTTTGGCTTAGGTCATGATCTCAGGGTCTTGGGATCTAGCCCTGCATCAGGTTCTCCACTTGGAGGGGAGTCTGCTTCTCTCTCTCCCTTCGCCCCTCCCCCTGCTTGCGCTCCCTCTCTCTCTGTCAAAGAAACAAAGAATTAAAAAAAAAAATAAAGAGTAGAGGATCTCACTCAGTGACAAGACAAAAAGAGAAAATATGAAATAAAAACCAATAAGACATGAAGAACTCAATAACTTTTATTAAAAATTCACTAGAGTGAAGAAACAATAGAGTAGAACTAATAGTAGAACAGATCAATGACACAGAAGACAGAGTAATAAAAAGGAACCAGGAAGAAGAGAAAAAAAAAAGAGAGTAGTAAGAAATGGGAATTAATTGATTAAGGAAACTCGGTGACATAACCAAGTATAATAAGATTCCCATTGAGGGATCCCAGAGGGAGAAGAGAGAGGAAAGGGGACAAAAAATTATTTTAAATGAACTTTTGGGACTTCATCAAGATCAAAAGCTTCTGCACAGCAAAGGAAACAGTCAACAAAACAAAGAGGCCACCCACAGAATGAGAGAAGATATTCACAAATGATACAACAAAAGGCTGATATCCAGCATGTATAAAGAACTTCTCAAGCTCCACACCCAAAAAACAGATGATCAAGTCAAAAAATGGGCAGAAGACATGAACAGACACTTCTGCAATGAAGACATACAAATGGCTAGGAGACACATGAAAAAAATGTTCATCCACATTAGCCATCAGTGAAATTCAAATCAAAACCACACTGAGATACCATCTTACATCAGTTAGAATGGACAAAATTCACAAGGCAAGAAAGCAAATGTTGCATAGGATGTGGAGAAAGGGGAACTCTCTTACAATGTAGGTGGGGATGCAAGTTGGTGCAGCCTCTTTGGAAAACAGTGTGAAGGTTCCTCAAAAAATTCAAAATAGAGCTACCTTATGACCAGGCAATTGCACTGCTGGGTATTTACCTCAGAGATACAGATATAGTGAAAAGAAGGGGCACATGCACCCCAGTGTTCATAGCAGCAATGGCCACAATTGCCAAACTGTGGAAAGAGCCAAGATGCCCTTCAACAGACAAATGGATAAAGAAGATGTGTCCATATATACAATGGAATATTACTCAGCCATCAGAAAGGATGAATACCCAACTTTTGTATCAACATGGATGGGACTGGAGGAGATTATGCTGAGTGAAACAAGTCAAGCAGAGAGAGTCAGTTATCATATGGTTTCACTTACTTGTGGAGCATAAGGAATAACACAAAGGACATTAGGAGAAGGGAGGGAAAATGAAGGGGGGAAATTAGAGGGCATGATGAACTAAGAGAGACTGTGTACTCTGAGAAACAAACTGAGGGTTTTAGAGGGGAGGAGGTTGGAGGTGGGATGGTCGAGCCTGGTGGTGGGTATTAAGGAGGGCATGTATTGCATGGAGCACTGGGTGTTATACATAAACAATGAATCTTGGAACAGTGCATCAAAAACTAATGACATACTGTATGGTGACTAACAGAACATAATAAAAATAATGATAAACAATGGAAGAGAAGGAGAGATAAAGGGTTTCCCAGAGAAAATACACTTGGAGGAGTTCATCACCACAAAATCAGTATAATAAGAAATGTTAAAGGGAAATCTGAGTGGAAAGAAAAGGCCATAATCAGGACTAAGAAAAATAAGGAAGGAAGAAATTTCACAGGCAAATACAAACACAACAAATGTATTAGGCTAATTGGTTTCAAGACCAATCTCGAAGTTAAAGCAGAAAGGCAGTAAAATCAATTATATCTATAAAAATCAGTCAAGAGATTCATAGCTAAAAGGATGTAAAGGCTAACTCCACATATATAAAGCATTGGGGTAGGAGGCATAAAGAATGGGTTCAAACTTAAGTGACCATCAACTTAATAAAGGCTGCTATGTGCACAACATTTACATGCAAACCTAATGGTAACCACAAATCCAAACCCTGTAATCAATATGCAAAAAATAAAGAGAAAGGAATCTAAGTATATCACTAAAAAATGCCGTCAAACTATAAGAAGAGAGCCAAAGAAAAAGGAACAGAGAAGAACTAAAAAAAGAAGCATACTTATCAAAAATGACAGTAAAAAAACCAAGCATATTTATCAATCAACAATTGGGTTGTAAAACAACCACATGTTCCAAACAAAAGACATATATGAGCGAGAGCATAAAAAAGCGAGACCCATGTATAAGCTGCCTACAAGAGACTCCGTTCAGACCAAAAGATTCATGAAGATTGAAAGCAAACTCATGCAGAAACATGCAAATGGAAGTAATACCAGAGCAGCAATACTTATATCAGGCAAAATAGTCTTTAAAACTAATACTGTTGGAAAAGACAAAGACATAATCGTAAAAAAAGAGAGTCCAACAAGAAGATATAATAATCACAGACGATTTGTGTGCACCCAACGTGGGAGCACCCAGATATGTAACCCAAGTATCAACACACATGTAGGGAAAAATCATACGGAATACGATACTAGGGGATTTGAACACCCCACTGACATCAATGGCTAGATCATCCAAACAGAAAATCAGGAAATGAAAAAGGCAACAGTGGCTTTGAATGACACACTGGACTAGATGGATGTAACAGATACATCAGAAGATGGCTTTCTAACCAGCAGAATGTAGATTGTTTTCAAGTTTAAATAAAAAAAATACATGGAAAGGAATGAAAATGAAAGCACAATGGCCCCAAAATCTTTGGGATGAAGAGAAACTATTCTAAGATGGAAAACTCTAGTAATATAGGCCTATGTCAAGAACAACAACAACAACAAATCTCATGAAAGCAAGCTGCTCCTACATCTAAAGGAGCTAGAAACACAAGAAACAAAACACAATACTAGACAGGGAAGGGTGTAATGAAGATTACAAATGGAATAAACACAATTGAAATCAATCAATCAATCAATCAATCCCCCAACAATCAAAAAGATCAATGAAACAAGGAGCTAGTTCTCTGAATAGATCAACAAGAATGATAAATGTTTAGCCAGACTCATCAGAGAAAGAGAGAGACATAGAGACAAGAGGATTTAAATAATCAGAATCAGAAGATAAGGAAAAGTAACTACTGACACCACAGAAAGTTAAAGGACTATAAGAGAACACATTGGAAAGCTTAGGAAAAAAAGGCTAAATTTTTAGAAACATACACCCCTCCATACCTGATGCAAGAAGGAATAGAAAATGTGAACAGACTGATACCTAGCAATGAAATGGGATTATAATTCAAAACACTCCCAGCAAAGTCCAGGACCACACACCTTCAAAGATGAATTCTATTAAACAGTTAAGAAGAGTTAATAACCTATTTCTCTGAAACAATTCCAAAAAACAGAAGAGGAAGGAAAACTTCCAAATTCATTCTGAGAGGCCAGCATTACCTTGAGACCAAAAGTAGATAAAGACACTATAAAAAAAGGAAATAACAGGGCACTAGCTCTGATGAATACAAATGCAAAAAAAGCTTAAATAAACTTAACCAAGGAGGCAAAAGACCTGTACTCAGAAAACTATAACACACTGATGAAGGACATTGGAGATGACCCAGACACATGGAAATATATACCACACTCATGGACTGGAAAACTCAATAAATGTTCAATGCCTATAGTATGCAACACAATGTGCAGATTCAATGCAAGCCCTATCAAAATACAAATAAACAGACCTAAAAAAAACCCTTAGAAGAGTCCTGAAATCCTAAAATTGGAACCACAAAATACTTTGAATATTCACGGGAAACTTGAAAAAAAAAAACAAGAACAAATCTGCAGATATCATAATTCCAGATTTCAAGATATAATAGAAAGTGTAGTAATCAAAACATTATGGTATTTGTACAAAAATAGACACAACATCACTAGAACAAAATAGAGGACCCAGAAATAAACTCACAATTATATGCTCTATGAATCTGTGCAATGGGAAAAAGGCATTCTCTTCAAAAAATGGAGTTGGGAAAACTGGAAAGCTACATGCAAAACAATGAAACTGGACCAGTTTCTGACATCATTTGTAAACGTGAACTCAAATGCATTGAAGACCTAAATGTGAGACCTGAAACCATAAAAATCCTAGGAGAGAACAAGAAGTGTCCGACTTTAGGTATAGCAACGTTTTTTGAGGCAGGGGAAACAAAACAAAAAATAAACTGTTGGGACCACATAAAAAAAAAAGGTTTGTACAGTGAAAAAAACCATCAATAATCAAAAAGACAATCTACTAAATAGACAGTATTTGGTAATGATCTATCCAATGAGGGGTTAATATCCTAACTGATGAAACTCAACATCAAAAAACCCAAGTAATCAAATTTCAAAAATAAGCAGAAGACATGAACAGCCATTTCTCCAAAGAAGATGTACAGATGGCCAACAGACACATGAAAAGATGCTCAACATCACTGACCATCAGGAAATGCAAACTAAAGCCCAATGAGATATCACCTCACACTTTTCAGAGGGACTGAAATAAACACACGTGCGTGCGCACATGCGCACGCGCGCGCGCACGCACACACACACACACACACACACACACGAAACGTGCTGCTGAGGATGCGGAGGAAAGGAACCCTCCCATGTTGTTGATGGGAATGCAAACTGGTGCAGCCAATCTGGAAAACAGTATGGAGGTTCCTCAAAACGTTAAACATAGAGTTGCCCTGGGATCCAGCAATTGCACTACTAGGTAATTACAAAAAGGATACAAATACGCAGTTTTGAAGGGGTACTTGCACCTTGATATTTATAGGAGCATTATCTACGATAGCCAAATTATGGAAAGAGCCCAAGTGTCCATCCATGGATGAATGGATAAGGAAGTATATGATGTATACCAGAATATTACTCAGCCATGAAAGAGAATGAAAGCTTGCTATATGCAACAACTTGGATGGAGCTAGAGAGCATTGTGCTCTCTAAGCAAGATAAGTAAGTCAGAGAAAGAAAAACGCCATAGTATCTCACTCATATGTGGAACTTAAGAAACCAAATAAATGATCCTAGGGGGATAAAAAAAGAGAGAAAAGTCAAGAAATAGACTGTTAACTACAGAGAAGAAACTGATGGTTCCCAGAGGGGAGGTAGGTGGTAGGATATGTGAAATAGATGTTGGGGAATGAGTGCACTCATCAGGATGAGCACCGAGTCATGGTTAGATGTGTTGAATCACTGTTTCTACCCCCTGAAACTAATATAACACTGCATGTTAACTATAATGCAATTTTAAAAATTAAAAATAAATAAATAAGTACAAATAAATAAATAAATAGAATCTTGAAATAATTTCTATTTTCTTATGCCAAGAACAACCTTAGCTTAATTTGTTTTATTCTGTCTATCTCTATAAATGTTGGGTCTTTTTGTTTAATCATACAGTTATCGAGCTTTGTAAACCTTGTGGTGTGTTCCAATGTAGAAGAAGTTTCACTGAGTAAAATCTAGCCCTTACAGTGTCTCTTACATATGGTACCACTAATTCCCCTATAAAAGAATTTTATTACTGAAGGTGTCTTTTAATTGAAGAACATAGCAAATATTTATTCATATTTTGCACTGTCTTAGATCATCACTAACATGATATATGGACTTACTTCTTGCACTGAACAATATATCCTGGAGATGAGAGCATAGCAGTGTACAGGGTGTTACTCCTTTGTACACTTGTCCAGTCATCTATTTTGTGGCTGTAACATTTCCTGCTGAAGAACATTGGATTTTTGTGTTTTACCATTTCAGTCAGTGCTGCGATTAATAGTTTTGAGCAGACATATTTTGTATTTTTTTCCAGTTTTGTTCTTTTTCCCCAGATTAACTTAGGTAAAACTGACAAACAAATCATATATATTTCAAATGTACAAGGTGATGATTTGAGATATATATATACATAAGGTGGAATGATTACTGCAACGAAATTAATTAACACATCCATCACCTCACATATTTATCCTTTGTGTGTGGGGTGAACAGGTGGAGGGTCTACTCTTGCAAATTTCAAGTATTGTTGTACTATTGCACAGTGTTACTAAGTATAGTCATCTTGCCACACATTCACCTTGTAACTGAAAGAGGCGTTCTTTCAGCAGCATTACATATTTCCCCCACTTTCCAACCCCCTGCCAGCCATTAATCTATTCTCAATTTCTATGGCCCAGGTTCTTCAATGTGAGATTACTGGGGCAAAGTGTAAATGAGTGTGTAACTTTAATGGAGATGGCTTAATTCACCACATTACAGGCAGATCATTTTGTGCAAACACCAACATTGCATGACAACAACAATTTTCTGCTGTTTCACCCATGGAATGTCACACTATGCAATCTCCTCCAGTGTAATGATATGATAAATGATATGTTAGTGATACGACATTTCTAATTGGCATTCCTCTTATTAGATGAGGGATCGGATATGATTAAGAAAAACTTTTGTAATTTTTAAAAATTTCCACTTAGATTTGTCACAACCCTCTTGTCTCTTATTCCCTAACCTCTCAAGTTCAGATGCAAAATATGCTGAGAGCAACCAAGGGGTGTTGATTGTAATATGCAAACCTTGGACTATGTCCCCGTCTTATGTACTTGTCCCTCTCACAACATACCCCAGATAACGGTTTTCCTTAGCTGATGTTTCTCTTTCATTTCCGGTGACACATGTTCAGCTCACCATCTGTTATGTTCTTAAATAAAATGATAAGTCTAGAAAAGACAAGGAGGATATCAGTCACCTTAATTGAGAATCTATTAATGATCAGAATGTATGCATTCCCAGCAAAATGTCAGGAACACCAAGATGCACTATGTTTGCATTCATTTAAAAATCACTTTTGAGGACCTACTGTGTGCACAGCCATTTTTTACGAGATGTCAGTAGAAAAACCAGTGCTGGCTATGAAGTAACCATCATACAAGGACTAAGATCATCTGAAGGAAGGATTCTTTAGAGCTGATTGCTCTTACTATCAAATAATAGTCACTAAGTGGGTAGTTTGTTCAAGAGTATATTATGGAAATGTCTGTGATACACCTTGAGGGCAGTGGGACAGGACTGCTTCAACGGAGCCTGAAGTCAATGTTCCAGGCACCAGCCACCACGACAACACTGAGAAGAATCAGCAACTGGTTGCTTCACTTTTCCCATTATCATTCCTGACATGCTGAAGTAGAGAGGCTTGTCCAGAGCCCACAACATCCTTAAAATTCTCTTCTCTAAGAAGAACTTTAGCATCATTTGCCACACACTCAAGGAAATAAATTTTCAAATAGAAAATATTCTGAACATACATAGTAGTGGCAATGAGTCCTCCACTAAATTCTGCTCTGGATTTTTCCACATATGTCAACAATTTTTTCTCTAATGCCTCCTCATCCTTCTCAACTGATAGCAAATGGGGAGACCTGAGGTTCGTCTTGAGTTTCCCTATTGACACGTTCAAGTGCTTGGCTATGATTTCTAGGGATGCATCATCCAGCCCAAAGTGAGACCTGTAGAAGCTTAAAGTTTCTTCCAGCTTCACCACATCAATATCAATGATCGAACTCATGAAAGGTATGGTCGCCAAAACTCTAGCCTTCAGGGCGTCCAACCAGACCTTCTGTCTCAGGGAATCCCTCCTCTGGTCAATGGCAGCCTCAGCAACAGTTGACAAGTATTGCATGAAGATATGCTGCTTTTGGTGCTTGTGGGTTGGGAGCTCCCTCAGAAGCGTGGTCTCTAGGTGTTGGAAATCATAGTCAGACAATTCAAGGCTGGAGACTAAGAAGATCTGAGTGTCACCCATATTAACATTCTCCAAATGAGTCACGTAGTCATTGCGGATCCTTTGCAGGATTTCATCCCTATTGAATGTGCTGGGTTTACAGGTTCTTAGATTATTTAAATCAAGGTCCACTTTAGTTCGGACAAAATAGAAATGCTTCTTCATTTTCCTAATTGCTACAGCCAGATCCAAATCATTCATTTTGAGGCGTACAGCAGAGACGATAATAAAGATATCATACTGCCCAAATTTCATTTTCTGTAAATACTCATGCCGTGGAAGTAGAGTGGTTTCCAGGCCAGGCAGGTCCCATAACATCACATTGGGAAATTTTTTGTATTCGTATTTGGCTCTCTCCAAGGTTATCTCCACTGGCCCTGTGTGGGCAGCGTTTTCATCATCTTGCTTGACTCCCAGCAGGGCATTGATGAAGCTGGACTTCCCTGCCCCAGACTCCCCAATCACAGCAATGTTCAGAGGGGCATTGTCAATGTCTCTCAGTGCATCATTAATTGCAGAAACTGCTCTCTGAAGGTCCCCCTTCTCCAGGTGTGACTGAATCAATGTGATGGCTTCCTGAGAGAGCATTTCACTTTCTAGTTTGAAGTCCTTAAAAAACTTGTCAAAGCTGGAGATCAAATCACCACCCTCTATAGGAGAGGGTGTGGAAGAGGAAGAGGAGGACTGACCCATGGCTGGAGCAGTAGAAGGCACTATGGGGAGGAGACAAGAGGGAAGGAAAAATAGTTAGTGCAACAAGGGGTGGCTTGGGCTGTGCTGTTAAGGACAGGTATAACATCAGTTCTGGACACGACATTGTATCCAGAAGCCCTTCTTTTTCTGTCTAGGCATTGTGTGGACTTCTGACCTGGATGTAAAGTTTGCCCTTGCTCAGGCTCTTTCCTTATCTTGGAAAGCTCTTTTTCTTTAAGGTACTGTTCAGTCTTGCAGACTAATTTTTCTATCCAAACTTTCTTGACCACATTATCCTTTATTTATCTTGCTTCACTTGTCTTTATATGTAATGTTATGAAATTAGTATTTCTTCATGTGGCAAATCTAAGAAGATAGCACCAGCATTTACCCTCACACCCCTTCCCATCTGAGGTGTGAGTCCCTCCAGAACGTCCTCTTCTGATCACCTCCCACCTCATGTCATGGACTTTGGTTCTCATGTGGGGCAGCTAAATAAAGATGAGTGGCTCCTTTCTTTCTCAGAAAAGATACTGTATACTTCCTTAGGAGATAGAAACTTTTAATGATTGCAAATGTGGTTTCTTTTAACTAGAAAGTATGTTGGCTAATGGAACAAGGTGTGGAAAGGACTCTTTCTGTTTTACCTGGAGCAGAAACAGCAGGTGGTATGGATTCTCATGTTCTAAGAAGTCATGCTGGACTATCCACTTGGGACTTTCTATGGACCATCCCAACTGTCCTGAGATCCCACACATCCCCTGCCTCTTGCCTGTGTATTAAAGGGGACAGAACAGAACAGAAGTCAGGGAGATATTCACCTAGTGGACATGATGAACTACAGGAAATTGTCAGTATAAAGAGCTGTATAACGTGTCACTGATGTAACAAATGATGTTAACAAAGACTGAAGCTGATTGGAATGTGAGGCAGCCATGGTAAAGAGGTCCGTCTGACCTCATTCTCTGAGGTCAATGAAACAAAGTTGGTTCTGGAATCTTGGACCTCTTTAATCACTGGAGGCTTATATCTTGAGAGGGGGCACCAGGAGAAATCCTGTACCTAGCACCAAAGGTAATGTGAAAGATTTGTATACTATTCCCTATAGAGATGAAGAACAAAATTTTTAGCCCAGGAAACAAGTCATTTCAAGTCACCACTGATGTCTGGGTAGGATGCAGGCTGGAGAAGTGTCTTTGACTTACAGTGAGGGATCAGACACATCTTCCAGGGGCTTCCTGGCAGCCAGAACTGCAGCCCAGAAGAGAGGATGGTGAAAACAAATTGGAGAAGAAGTTTTTCAGACCAAGTGTACATTGTTTGGAGTTCCACACATATGAAATGGGCATGCAAACATTCTCCTTAGAAGAGTAAAGTGTGGCAATTTAGCTTGTCAAGGGTGAAAGGGGCACTAGAAAGTATACTGATGGATCCTCTTCTCTCCTCTTAGAACAACCTTGCCTAAAACAATGGATCTTTGCCAATCATTGTTTTTCTGCTTTCTCTCCTCACTTAAAAACCTTTCTACTTCTACAGCTCACTGGAGTTCCTTTCTATTCCCTAGATGGGACACTACCCAAATCAAAAATTATTTAAGAAAAAAAGTTATTTAAGAAAGCCGATTAGGTCTTTAGAATTTACTTGGTTGAATTTGTTTACTAGATTTGTTGGCGGTGTCTAGATTCAAAGCAAACTTCTGACAGTATTTGGGGACAACAAGGAAACAGGTGTGGTTTCCCACAAATCCTTTTGAGTTCATGTTCTCTCTCAGCATTTCCATGGCCATTGGTAAGGCCATCTTGTTTTGAGCGCTGCTGTCTTTTGCATGAGAGCTTCTGATTGAATTGGCAGTCCAGAGTTAATGAATCACTCTCTCACAGACACAGCAGGCAGTGACAGAGCACAAGGCCTTAGCCCATGGTTGAGTCCAGAAATTCACATTGGAATTCCTTCCCCAGTCCAGTCCACAGTCTGCATTTACTGCTTTTTGCTGGCTTAGGCTGTTCCCTGTTTCTTGTCTGCAGTCTTTATTAATGGAACCTGCTGGTTTAGCTCATGACGGACAATGATGGTAATGTATAGAAAGCACTCTATGGGACAGTCCAGAGTAACTTCTAAAACTAGCCCCTGGCTGTGAACTCAGATTCCAAGTTGGCAACTGTAGGTGGCAGCTACAATTCTCCGTGTGTGTGGAATCAGGTGGCGGTCCCTATTCTCCCTATTCTTGGAGGTGTGCTGTTCAATCCTTGCCCTGTGCCCTAGTTCTTTGGTTACTGCTGTGTGCATAGTTCCACTACCTGAGTACTTTGGTTTCTCTTAATAGTCCACGAGATAAAGGCTTAGCTTAAAGATAAACAATAGATAAACAAGTGAATAAATAACCAAGTGAAACATAAACGGAATCCTTAAAAATCCAAAGAGGTAAGTGCTCTACCCTGGGCACATTGTTTATTTTACACCTAAGAATGATGGTTCTGACTGTTACCCTGTTGGTGGGAGTGTAGAAAACTGGTGCAGCCACTGGAAAACAGTGTGGCATTTCCTCTGCAAGTTAAAAATAGGACTGCCCTATGACCCAGTACTTGCACTAGCAGGTATTCACTAAATGTTACAAAATTACTGATCCAATGGGTTATGTGCACCCTGAAGGTTATAGCACCCTGAAGGTTATAGCACCCTGAAGGTTATAGCAATCTTACCTATAATAGCCAAATTACGGAAAGAGCTCAAATGTCCATCAACTGATGAATGGATAAGGAAGATGGGCTACACATATATACCACATGCACATATATAACTGAATATTATGCAGCCATAAAAATATGAAATCTTGCCATTTGCAATGCCATGTACAGAGGTAGAGTGTATTATACTATGTAAAATAAGTCAGTGAGTGAAAGAAAGAATAACACATTATTTCACTCATATGTGGAATTTAAGGGAAAAAAATGATCATAGTGGGCAAAAAAGGGAGGTGAACCAAGAAAGAGACTCTTAATTAGAGACAAGAAACTGATGGTTACCAGAGTTATGGGTTGGGTGAAATAGGTAATAGGTATTAAGAGGGCACATATTGTGATGAGCACCAGATGTAAGTAAGTGTGGAATCACTACATTATTCACCTGAAGCTGATATTACACTTTATGTTAATTATCCTGAATTTAAACAAAAACTTAAATAAAAAAAAGAACTATGGTACTGGAAGCCATAAAAGTCTACAAGCCTGTTTTGTGTTCCAGATAACTTGCCTTGGTACCCTTCAGGTTGGGAGCCACAAAATAAGGCCAGACAAACATGTATCAGTTGCCTCCTATTTGCTATTGGATATAAGTGGACAGAAATGTGTGTTAACCTCCATTTAAGGCTAGCTTCGTAACAAACTGCTGTCAGCACTCAGAGCTAGTACAATGGCCATTATGAGGACTGTAAAACACAGAAGAAAGAAAATGAAAGCAACACAAAGAAATGGAAAGAGTTTTCATGTTCATGGGTTGGAAAAACAAATGTTGTTAAAATGTCTCTACAATCCATAAAGTCTACAGATTCCGTGTAAGATCTACAAACATACCAACAACATTTTTCACAGAAATGGAATGAATACTTCTAAAATTGGTAGGGAACCACAAAGGAAAGACCCAAAGAGCCAACACCACCTTGAGAAAGAAACACAAACCTGGAGGTATCACAACTCCAGACTTCAGGTTAGATTACAAACCCATAGCAATCAACACAGTATGATACTGGCCTAAAAATAGACACAGAGCTCAATGGAACAGAGTAAGATACCCAGGAATAGCCCCACAATTATATATTCAATTAATCTTTGACAATGCAGGAAAGAATATACAATGGGCAACAGACAGATGCTGTTGGGAAATCTGGACAGCTACATGCCAAAGAATGAATCTGGAACACTGTCTTATCCCACCTACAAACACAAACTCAAAATGAATTAAAGATGTAAAGTGAGACCTGAAACCACAGAAGAGTGCACATGCTGTGTTGTCTCAGACAGAAGCCACTGTAACAGTTTATAGGTAGGTCTTCGGAGGTGAGGGAAACTTAAGCAGAAATAAACAATAAGGACCACATCAAAATTAAAAGGTTGTGCATGGTGAAGTAAACTCTCAACAAAACTAAAGGACAGCCTATTGAATGGGAACAGGTGTTTGTAAATGACATATGTTATGATGAGTTAGTATCCAAAATATATAAGGAACTAATACAAGTAAAACCATAAAAAAATTCAATTACTAAAATAGGCAGAAGACGTAAATAGCAATTTCTCTAAAGCAGATATCCAGATGGCCGACAGACACAAAAATGATGCTCGACACCACTTATCTTGAGGGAAATGCAGATCAAAACCACAGTGAAACATCACCTCATGCCTGTGAAAGGCTAACATTAAAAACACTAAGTACAAAGGTGTTAGTGCAAGTGTGGAGGAAAATGAATCCTCTTACACTGCTGGTAGGAAAGTACACTAGTGCAGTCAGTGTGGAAAATAGCTTTGAAATTTCTAAATAAGTTAAAAGTAGAACTACCATAGAGTCCAGTAATCGTGCTACTAGGTATTTACCCAACAAACACGAAGACACCAGTTCAAGGGGATGCATTATCTCTATGTGTATTGCAGCATTACTTCCAAAAGCCAAATTAGAGAAGCCGCCCACATGTGCATAGATGGATAAAGAAGATGTAGAATTTAGTACTCCATGGAATATTACTCAGCTATTAAAAAGAAATGAAATCTCGCCTTCTGCGAAGACATGAATGGGGCTACAGTGTATAACAAACAGTAAGCCTCTTGCACTAGTCAGAGAAAGACAAACACCATATGATTTCACTGATTTGTGGAATTCAAAAAAGAGAACAAATGAGCAATGGGGAAAAAAAAAGATGAGGAAGCCACAAAGTCAAAGACAGACTCCCCACTAAAGAGAACAAACTGATGGTTACCAGAGGGGACGTTGGTAGAGGATGGGGGAAACAGAGGGTGGGGGTTGAGAGTACATTTATCGCGAAGAGTACTGAGCATTGCATAGAACTGTTGAATCACTATCTTGTATCCCTCTAACTAATATAACAGTAACAGTAACAGGTCTTTATTCAGCTGTCACCTAGCTGGAGTCATCAATGTGTTCTTCTTACTGTATGTGTGTTTTCGATAGAAGTTTGCCCTGCTGCAAAGCAGATGCCCTCACAGTGGCAAAGGAACTGTTAATGATTTCTTTCTTTTTCTCTTCCTCTCTTCCTTTAAAAATATTTCCCTTCCTACAGCTCAATGGAGCCCCTTTCTGTTTGCTAGATAAGATGATGCCTAATTCATGAATCATATAATAAAGCTAATCATCCTTTAAAATTTATTTATTTAAGGGGTACCTGGGTGGCTCAGTGGGTTAAAGCCTCTGCCTTCAGCTCAGGTCATGGTCTCAGGGTCCTGGGATCCAGCCCCACATCAGGTTTTCTGCTCGGCAGGAAGCCTGCATACCCCCCTCTCTCTGCTTACTTCTCTGCCTACTTGTGATCTCTGTCAAATAAATAAATAAATAAAATCTCTAAAAAAAATTATTTATTTGAATTGTGTCATTAATAGATAATACATGCATTGTCTCCCCCACAGAAAGGTAGTTGGGCATGAGATAGGGAGTAGGGGGTGTCTGATCAGGAAGCTATAGGGGAAAAGCCCCATCCGCTGACACCCCAGACATTCACATGATCCTTCTGCAGTTCACAGGAATAAAGTTTGTCCTCCAACCTCCCTCTGAAAATGTCCCAAATAGTTAAATGCTCTAACTGGCTCACAGCCATGCACCAGACATCCTGCCCCTCAGCCTTTCAAGCCCACAGCACCCGAGATCAAGCATCCAGGTTCTCCCAAGCTTAGACATACAAATCTGTGATTTCTTGCTTACCAGCTCCTGGAGGGAAAGAGACACCTGGTGTCAGTGTTGAGCTCTGAATGTGTCCTTGGGCAGCTCAGGAGATGCTGAGCCTGGTGGATGTGCTCCCTGCAGCCCACAGCAGGAGCACTGCTGCTCAGACTGGCCTTGCACTGGAACAGGTACTGTGTGCTGGTTTAGTCACTGAAGAGAGAAAGAGCTGACGGTCACCCCTAATGTCTATACTGCCTGTGAGGAGCAGGCAGGACTTAAATCATCTCTGGCCTCTGCTCCACCCTCAGAGGATTCTGACCAATAGTAAAAAGAAGCAGCCATCACATTGCAGAGCCCTGCATTTCCAGGAATAGAAAGTGAAATTGAAGTTCTGAGGGCTCCTTTTCCGAGAAACACAGCCATCGCCAGGAAGGGAAACTGAAAGGCATCAGGACCATTGATATGGTGTGTTTTTGGCTTCATGAGTGAGAGGAGGACACAGAATCCCAGGCAGCAGCCTTCTCAGTGACCCCAAAGGACACCTAACTGAGCCCCAGACTCCAGGCCAGGCCGAATCTGAATGCACATTCAAAGAACACAGTCTTGGGAAAATGACAGTCATGCCTCACCTGTTAACCTTGGACAGCCCATACTCTATGGGAAGTGAAGTCTAGTAAAGAGGGTACCTAGTCCTAGTCCCTGGTTCCTGGCAAGAGCTTCAGAATCCCTGGGGATTTCCTGACTGTTGGAAGCTGACTTTGTTTAGCTAATGAAGTGATTCCAGGCAGGATCCTAAATTGCTTCAGGTCAGTGGCTGGCCACCAGGAAACCAACCCTGTCAACATAGTGTAGAGGCTCTGGGCCAGCTGAACATCTGGGAGGAGAAGAGGGTAGACACTGAGCTCAATTAAGTAGCCAGTGATTTAAGCAATCATGTCTTTGTAATGAAACATCAACCAAAACCCTAGACACCAAGGCTCAGTGGGCTTCTTAGTTGATATTTGCATTGACGTTCTGGAAGGTTGCATACTCTGGCTCCATGGACAGAGGCATGGAAGCTGTGTACTCCCCACCAGAACCCACCCTATATGTACCCTTTTAAATAAAACTGGAATTGTAAGTATAACACTTGCCTGACTCATGTGAATCATTCTGATCAATTAGCAAGCCTGAGGGGGTTACAGGACCCCTCTAATTTGTAGACAGTTGGAGATCCAGGTGACCTGGGGACCCCCCATCCCCCAGTGCAGCTGGTGTCTGAAGTGAGAGTAGTCTTCTGAAGGACTGAGCCCTGAAACCTGGTGAGACTTTGCTAACTCTGCATGGTTAGTGCAGGAATTAAAAGACAGTATACCCAATTGGGGTGGAAACTGAATAGGGAGTAACCCTGTGTCCTGGGGAGCCATATCCTGGCTTTAATTTTTCTTTTCATATTTTTAAAATGTAAATCCTTATATAGTTTACAATTCAAGGGGTATAAAATGTATGCAATAATATGTCCCTCCACTTGACAATGGGCCTTGTCAAGTGTCTGTGCTAGAGAGACCATGTCGTCCATTTTATGAATGTATGAGCAAATATGCACAATCCATTTTCTCCTATTTATAAAAATGGCAGCCTTTCTTACACAATGTCCCGCACCTTGAATTTTTCATTTGATATTTGGTAATAGTTGCGGACATGCACACTCAACCCTCCTCCTGTTAAAATAGTGTACAACTAAAATTAATGGAAAAGTGTATGTTAACTAACCAGAATTAAAAAACAAAAGTAAAAAAAATTATGTAAAATAAAATAACAAAAGAATAAAAATATTTTTATTAATGTGTTTTCAAATAAACATCTGTTTTACTGACAAGTAGGTTAAGAAATAAGACCTAGGTGAACTATGGCTCAATAAAACTGTCGTTTTAAAAAAGGAGAAAAAGAAATGAGACTTGCCATCAACCCAGTAAAGTCTGGTGATGCCCTGCAAATAGCAAGTCCCTCCTCCTATGTGGAGTTTCTTCCCCTCTTCTTTTTTTTAATTGACGCACAATTAACATAAAATATTATATTAGCTTTAAGTGCACATAATATGAATACAACAGCTCTAGACATTACTCAAAGCTCCCCTTGGTAAATGTGTCACCCTCTGTCACCATAGAACATTGTTACAATATTATTTACATTCCCTATGTTGTACCATTCATCTCTGTATTTATATTCTTTATACATGGAAGTTTGTATCTCTTAATCTCCTTCATTTATTTACCTTTCCCCCCTCCCCTTGCCTTACCTCCCCTGAGGCAGCTACTAATTTGTTCTCTGTATTTCATAGTGTTTTTTTGTTGTCTGCTTAGACGCCATATATAAATAAAATTATATCGTATTTATCTTTATTTTTCTGAATTATTTCAATTAGTATAAGACCTTGTAAGCCCATCCATGTCATTGCAAATGGCAAGCTCTCGTTCTTTATGGCTGAGTAATATTCCATTATATATAGTGCATGGTCTTTTCTATTGGTCTATCAGTGCACACTTGCGTTGCTTCCATATCTTGACTATTGTAACTAATGCTGCAATAAACATAGAGGTGCAGATACCATTTTGTGTTAGTGCTATTGTTTTAGGTAAATTCCCAGGAATGAAATTACTGGGCTAGGTGATACTTTTATTTTTAATTTTTTGAGGATATTGCATTCAGCTTTCCACAGTGGTTGCACCGATTTATATTCCTGCAACAATACATGATATCTCCTCTTTTCCTACATCCTCGCCAATACTTGTTACTTTTTATCTTTTTATCACTAGCCATTCTGACTGGTTGAAATGTTGAGATGATGTCTCATTGTTGATATGATTTGTATTCCCTTGATGATTATTGATGTTGAACATCTATTCATATCTATTGGCATATGTTTTTGGTTTTGTTATATCTACTCAGGTCCTCTGCCTATTTTTAAATTGGATATCTTTTTCCCTGTTGAGTTGTAGAAGTTCTTTATACATTATCTATATTAACACCTTATCAGATGTATCATTTGCAAATATCTTCTTCATATGCTAGACTGCCTTTTGTTTTGTTTATTGTTTCCTTCACTTTAAAAAAGCCTTTGGTTTTGTCATGGTCATAATGGCTTATTATTGTTTTGTTTATCCTGCCTGGAGGATATCCATAATATGTTCCTGAGAGAGATGTCCAAGTGATTACTGCATATATTTTTTTTTAATTTTTATTTATTTTTTAAATTTCTTTTCAGTGTTCCAGAATTCATTGTTTTGTGCACCACACCCAGTGCCCCATGCAGTACGTGCCCTCCATAATATCCAGCACCAGGCTCACCCAACCTCCCACCCTCTCCCCTCCAAAACCCTCAGTTTGTTTCTCACAGTCCACAGTTTCTCAGGGTTTGTCTTCCCCTCTGATTTCTCCCAACTCACTTCTCTTCTCCATCTCCCTATGTCCCCCGTGTTATTCCTTAAGCTCCACAAGTAAGTGAAACCATATGGTAGTTGACTTTCTCTGCTTGACTTATTTCACTCAGCATAATCTCTTCCAGTCCCATCCATGTTGATACAAAAGCTGGGTATTCATCCTTTCTGATGGAGGCATAATACTCCATGCTATATATGGACCACATCTTCCTTATCCATTTGTCTGTTGAAGGGCATTTTCATTCTTTCCACAGTTCGGTGACTGTGGCCATTGCTGCTATGAACATTAGGGTACATATGGCCCTTCTTTTCACTACTTCTGTGTCTTTGGGGTAAATACCCAGCAGTGCAGTTATATTTTTTAGGAGTATTATGGTCTCGTGTCTCACATTTAGGTATTTAATCCATTTTGAGTTTATTTTGCAGTATGGTATAAAAAGTAGTCCAGTTTCATTATTTTGCATGTAGCTGTCCAGTTTTCCCAAAAACCATTTGTGGAAAAAATTGTCTCTTCCCTTTGTGTGTTTGTCCCTATTTTGTTGTACATTAATTGACCATATATGTACAGCTTTATTTCTAGATGAAAATTCTGTCCCATTGATCTCGTGTTGATTCGTGTACCAGCATCATACTGTTTTGATCTCTACAGCTTTGTAATATAACCTGAAGTCTGGAATTGGGATGTTTCCAGCTTTGTTTTTATTTTTCAAGATTACTTTGGCTGTTTGGGTCTTGTGTGGTTCCACACTAATTTTAGTATTGCTTGCTCTAGTTCTGTGAAAATTGCTGTTGGTATTTGGACCAGTTGCATTAAATCGTTACACTATTATGCATTACATGGACATTTTTACCGTATTTGTTCTTCAAATCCATGAGCATGGGGTGTCTTTCCATGTGTTTCTGTTGTCTTCAGTTTCTCTCATCACTGTTTTATAGTTTTCGGGGTGCAGGTCTTTCACCTCTTCAGTTATTTATGCCCAGATATTTCATTACTTTTGGTGCAATTGTAAATGGGATTGTTTTAATAATTTCTCTCTGCTGCTTCATTATTACTTTATACAAATGCAGTGGATTTCTGTATACTGATTCTGTATCTTGTGACCTTACCTAATTCACTGATGAGTTCTAGTAGGCTTTTGGTGGAGTATTTAGGGTTTCTTTTTTTTTTTTTTTAATGTATCATGAATCACCCAGTTACCCCATCCTCCCACCAACCTCCCCTCCAGCAACCCTCAGTTTGCTTCTTTGTATGCCCTCCTTAGGGAGCACTGATGGTATATGTAAACAATGAATCTTGGACCAATACATCAAAAACTAATGATGTATTGTATGGTGACTAATATTACACAATAAAATTTAAAAACAAATACGAAAACAAGCAAAGAGTCTCTTATGGATTGTCTCCCTCTCTGATTTCGTCCTATTTTATTTTTCCCTGCCTTGCCCTATGTTTCTCTATTTTGTTTCTTAAATTGAACATGAGTTAAATCATGTGATGATTATCTTTCACTGATTGACATATTTTGCATAGCATAATACCTTCTCGTTCCCTCCATGCTGATGCAAATGGTAAAGTTTCATTTTTTGATAGCTGAGTTATACACACACACACACACACACACACACACACACATATACATTCACACACACACACATACCTCATCTTCCTTATCCATTCGTCTATCAAGGGACATCTGGGGTCACTCCATTGTTGCTATGGACATTGTTGCTATAAACATTGGGGTGCAAATCACTATGATTATATCCTTTGGGTAAATACCTAGTAGTGCATTGCTGGGTTGTAGGTTAGCTCTATTTTTTAACTTTTGAGGACTCTCCATACTGTTTTCCAGGGTAGCTGTACCAGCTTGCATTCCCACCAGCAGTGTAAGAGGGTTCCCCTTTCTCCACATCCTAAGCAATATTTGTTGTTTCCTGACTTGCTAATTTTAGCCATTCTGACTGGTAAGAGGTGGTATCTCATTGTGGTTTTGATTTGTATTTCCCTGATGCCAAGTGATATTGAGCATTTTTTCATGTGTTTGTTGGCCATTTATATGTCTTCTTGGGAGAAATGGCTGTTCATTTTTTCTGCCCATTTCTTGACTGGATTATTTATTTTGTGGGTGTTGCATTTGATAAGGTCTTTTTTAAATTTGTTTTTAATTTTTTTATTTAACTCAATTAGCCAACATATAGTATATCATTAGTTTCAGATGTAGTGTTCAATAATTTATAAGTTGTACATAACATCCAGTGCTCACCAGATCACATGCCCTCCTTAATGCCCATAATCCAATAACCCCATCCCCCCACTAACCTCCCCTCCAACAACCCTCAGTTTGTTTCCTATAGTTAAGAATTTTTCATGGTTTTTCTCTCTCTCTGATGTCTTCCCATTCAGGTTTCCCTTCCTTCCCCTATGATCCTCTGTGCTGTTTCTTATAGTTCGCACATGAGTGAAGCCATGTGATAATTGTCTTTCTCTGTTTGATATATTTTGCTCAGCATAATATCTTCCAGTTCCATTCACATTGATGTAAATTGTAAGGATTCATCCTTTCTGATGTCTGAGTGATATTCTATTGTATATATATATATATATACCACACTTTCTTTATCGATTCATCTGCCAATGGACATCTCAGCCCTTTCCACTGTTTGGGTATTGTGGCATTCCTGCTATGAACATTGAGTGCAGGTACCCCTTCAGATCACTACGTTTTTATCTTCAGGGTAAATACCTAGTAGTGCAATCCCTGGGTCATAGGATACCTTTATTTTTAACTTCTTGAAGAAACTCCATACTATTTTCCAGAAAAGCAGTACCACCTTGTATTCCCTCAATGCTATATGTATAAGAGATCCCTTTTCTCCACATCCTCACCAACATTTGTTGTTTCCTGTCTTGTTAATTTTAGCCATTCTGACTGGTGTGAGGTGGTATCTCATTGTGGTTTTGATTTGTATTTCCCTGATGCCAAGTTATACGGAGCATTTTTTTTTTTTTTTTTATATATATGTCTGCTGGCCATGTGTATGTCTTCTTTGGAGAAATGTCTGTTCGTATCTTCAGCCCGTTTCTTGTCTGGATTATTTGTTTTTTGGGGAGTTGAGTTTGATAAGTTCTTTATAGATCTTGGATACTTGTCCTTTAATATTTCATTTGCAAATACCTTCTCCCATTCTGTAGGTTGCCTCTTTTGTTGACTTTTCTGGCGCTGTGAAGAAGCTTTTTATCTGGATGAAGTCCCAATAGTTCATTTTTGTTTTTGTTTCCCTTGCATTTGGAGACATGTCTGGCCAGAAGTTGTTGCAGCTGAGATTGAAGAGATTGCTGCCTGGTTCTCCTCTAGGATTTTGATGGATTCCTCTCTCACATTTTGGTCTTTCATTCACTTTGCGTCTCTTTTTGTGTATGGTGTAAGAAAATGGTCCAGTTTCATTCTTCTGCACGTGGCTGTCCAATTTTCTCAGCACCATTTATTGAAGAGACTGTCCTTTTTCCATTGGATATTCATTTCTGCTTTGCTGAATGTTAGTTGACCATAGAGTTGAGGGTCCATTTCTGGGTTCTCTATTCTGTTCCATTGATCTATGTGTCTGTTTTTGTGCCAGTACCATACTATCTTGATGGTTATAACTTTGTAATATAGCTTGAAGTCCAGAATTTTGATGCCATCCCTTTGGTTTCTATTTCAGAATTCCTTTGACCATTCAAAGTCTTTTCTGGTTCCATACAAATTATAGGATTCTTTGTTCCAGCTCTTTGAAAAATGCTGATAGTATTTTGATAGGGATTGGATTGAATGTGTAGATTGCTTTGGGTAGCATAATCATTTTAACAATATATTTTCTTCCAATCCATGAGCATGGTATGTTTTTCCATTTCTTCATGTCTTTCTCAATTTCTTTCATGAGTCTTATATAGTTTTCAGAGTACAGATCCTTTACCTCTTTGGTTGGGTTTCTTCCTAGGTAGTTTATGGTTGTTAGTGCAATTGTAAATGGGATCAATTCCTTGATTTCTCTTTCTTCTATCTCATTGTTAGTGTATAGAAATGCAACTGATTTCTGTGCATTGATTCTTTATCCTGAAACTTTGTTGAATTCCTGTTTTGGCTTTAGTGGTTTTTTGGTGGTGTCTGGGTTTTCTGCCTAGAGTATCATGTCTTCTGCAAAGAGTGAGAGTTTGGCTCCTTATTTGCCACTTTACATGATTTTATTTATTTTGTTGTCTGATTCCTGAGGTTAGGACTTCTAGTACTATGTTAAACAACAGTGGTGAGAGTGGGCATCCCTGTTATGTTCCTGACTTTAGGGGGAAAGTTCTCAGTTTTTCCCCATTGAGAATGATATTTTCTGTGGACTTTTCATAGATGACTTTTATGATATTGAGGTATGTTCTTTCTATGCCTTCACTGTGTAGAGTTTTCATCAGAAAGATGCTCTACTTTGTCAAAATTTTTTCCCCTACATCTTGAGAGTATCTTATGGTTTTGTCTTCTCTTTTATTAATGTGGTGTATCACATTCATTGATTTGCAGATATTGAACCACCTTGCAGCCGAGGAATAAATCCCACTTGGTCATGGTGAATAATCCTTTTAAAGTAATGTTGGTTCATCTCCCCCTCTGATTACCCCCCCCCTTCATTTTTCCCTTCATTCTCATAATGTCCTCAGAGGGTTTACAGGGGTAGGGGGTGAGAGATGGTTTATCCAGCGATGGGTATTAAGGAGGGCATATATTGCAATGAGCACTGGGTGTTATACGTGAATAATGAATTGTGGGACACTATATCAAAAACTAATGAAGTACTACATGGTAACTAATATAACATAATAAAAAATTAAATTAAATTAAGTTAAATTAAATTAAAAAGTAGTTTAAAATAAACCTAGTACTGCAATGTGGATGTACCATATACTGTAACTGAACACTATAATATATTTTATTGAGGTAGCCTAAAAAATCACTTTTAACAAAAATTTTAAAAATTCAAAAAAATAAATAGAGTAATGATGGATCCTGTTGGCTAGTATCTTGGTGAGAATATTTGCATCCATGTTCATCAGAGATATTGGTCTGTAATTCTCCTTTTTGGTGGGGTCTTTGTCTGGTTTGGGGATCAAGGTAATGCTGGCCTCAAAGAATGAGTTTGGAAGTTTTCCTTCTTTTTCTATTTTTTGAGACAGCTTCTGAAAAATAGGTTCTTCTTTAAATGTTCTTCTTTAGTTCTTCTTTAAATGTTTGGTAAATTTCCACTGGGAAGCCATCTAGTCCTAGACTCTTGATTTTTGGGAGATTTTTGATTACTGCTTCAATTTCTTTGCTGGTTATAGGTCTGTTCAGGTTTTCTATTTCTTCTTATTTCAGTTCTGTTAGTCTATATGTTTCCAGGAACGCATCCATTTCTTCCAGATTGCCTAATTTCTTGGCATGTATGTTCTCATAATATGCTCTTATAATCCTTTGGTATTGGTTGTAATCTCATTCTCTCATTTATCATTTTATTAATCTGAGTCTTTTCTCTTTCATTTTTGATAAGTCTGGCTAGGGGTTTATTGGTCTTCTTAATTTTTCAAAGAACCAGCTCCTAGTTTTCTTAATCTGTTGTACTATTCTTTTGATTTCTATTTTATCATTTTATGCTCTAATCTTTATTATTTCTTTTCCTCTCATGGATTTAGGCTTTATTTGCTATTCTTTTTCCAGATCCTATAATCTTAGTTGTTCCTTGAGAGCAGTTTGTATTGCTATGGACTTCCCTCTTAGGACCATATTTACTACATTCCAAAGGTTTTGAAGAGTTTCTTCCCATTTTCATTTGTTTCCAAGAATTTTTAATTCTTCTTTAATTTCTTGGTTGAACCATTCATTCTTTGGTAGGATGCACTTTAACTTCTATATATTTGTGTTCCTTCCACATTTTCTCCTGTGATTTAGTTCAAGACTGAAAGTAGTGTGGTCTGAAAATATGCAGGGAATAATCTGTCTTTTGGTATTGTTTGAAACCTGTTTTGTGACCCATTATGTGGTCTCTTCTGGGGAATGTTCCATGTGCACTCGAGAAGAATGTGTATTCTCTTGCTTTAGAATGGCATGGTCTGTGTATCTGTGAAGTCCATCCGGTCCAGTGTTTCACTCAAAGCCCTTGTTTTCTTGTTGATCTTCTGTTTAGATTGTCTGTGCATTGCTGTGAGTGGGGTGTTAAATTCTTCTACTAATATAGTATTATTATCAGTGTTTCTTTAATTTTGTTATTAATTGGCTTACATAATTGACTGCTCCTATGTTAGGGATGTAAATGTTTACAATTGTGAGATCTTTTTAGATAGACCCCTTTATTCTTATATGGTGCCTTTCTACATCTTTTATTACAGTCTTTGGTTTAAAATCTAGTTTGTCTGATATAAAGATTGCTACCCCAGCTTCCTTTTAATGTCCATTACCATGATAAATGATTCTCCACCCCTTCATTTTCAATCTGGAGGTAACTTTGGGTCTGAAATGAGTCTCTTGTAGATAACATATCAATGGGTTTTGCTTTTTTGTCCAATATGACACCCTGATCTCCTGATAGGTGTATTTAGTACATTTATATTTAGAGTAATTATTGAAATATATTAATTTTGTGCCATTGTATTTCTGTAAAGTCAGTGTTTCTGTATATTGTTCCTTTCTTTGGTTCTGGTCGATATTATTTTGGGACTCTTTCTTTGCTTATAGGATCCCCTTTAATATTTCTTGCGGGGATGTTTTAATGATCACAAATTCTTTTAGTTCCTCTTTGTCCTGGGAGCACTTAATCTCTCCTATTCTCAATGATAGCCTTGCTGGATAAAGTATTCTTTTTTTTTTTTTTTAAGTTTTTTATTCATTTACCCGAGAGAGAGAGAGAGAGAGAGCATGCACACAAGCAGGGGGAGCACCAGGCAGAGGGAGAGGGAGAGGCAGGCTCCGCTCTGAGCAAGGAGCTGGTTGCGGGACTTGATAGCAGGACCCTGGGATCATGACCTGAGCCTAAGGCAGTTGCTTAAGCAACTCAGGGGTCACTTTTTTTTTTTTTTTTAAGATTTTATTATTTGGGAGTGAGAGCATGAGTGGGGCCCAGGAGGAGTGGAGGGAAAGGGAGAAGCAGGCTTCTTGCGAGCAGGGAGCCCAATTGAGATCATGACCTGAGCTGAAACGGAGATTCAGATACTTAACTGACCAAGCCACCCAGGAGACTCCCATTTTTATTTTTTAATTTTTTTTTACTATTTATTATACTTTTAAAAAAATTTTTATAAACATATAATATATTATTAGCCCCAGGGGTACAGGTCTGTGACTCGTCAGGTTTACAGTTCACAGCACTCACCATAGCACATACCCTCCCCAATGTCCATAAACCCACCACCCTCTCCCTACCCTCCTCCCCCCGGCCACCCTCAGTTTGTTTTGTGAGTTTAATGGTCTCTTATGGTTTGTCCCCTCCTGATCCCGTCTTGTTTCATCTATTCTTTTCCTACCCCCCAAACACCCCACGTTGCATCTCCACTTTCTCATATAAGGGAGATCATATGATAGTTGTCTTTCTCCAATTGACTTATTTTGCTAAGCATAATACCCTCTAGTTCCATCCAAGTCGTCGCAAATGGCAAGATTTCATTTCTTTTGATGCCTGCATAGTATTCCATTGTATATACCACATCCTCTTTATCCATCCATCTGTTGATGGACATCTAGATTCTTTCCATAGTTTGGCTATTGTGGACATTGCTGCTATAGACATTCCGGTGCACGTGCCCCTTTGGATCACTACATTTGTATCTTTAGGGTAAATACCCAGTAGTGCAATTGCTGGGTTGTAGGGTAGCTCTATTTTCAACTTTCTGAGGAACCTCCATGCTGTTTTCCAGAGTGGTTGCACCAGCTTGCATTCCCACCACCATGTAGGAGGGTTCCCCTTTCTCCACATCCTCGCCAGCATCTGTCATTTCCTGACTTGTTAATTTTAGCCATTCTGACTCTTGTGAGGTGGTATCTCATTGTGGTTTTGATTTGTATTTCCCTGATGCTGAATGATGTGGAGCACTTTTTAATGTGTCTGTTGGCCATCTGGATGTCTTCTTCACAGAAATGTCTGTTCATGTCTTCTGCCCATTTCTGGATTGGATTATTTGTTCTTTGGCTGTTGAGTTTGATAAGCTCTTTATAGATTTTGGATACTAGCCCTTTATCTGATATGTTGTTTACAAATATCTTCTCTCAGTCTGTCAGTTGCTTTTGGTTTTGTTAACTGTTTCCATTGCTGTGCAAAAGCTTTTGATCTTGATGAAGTCCCAATAGTTCATTTTTGCCCTTGCTTCCCTTGCCTTTGGTGATGTTCCTAGGAAGAAGATGCTGCAGCTGAGGTTGCAGAGGTTGCTGCCTGTGTTCTCCTCAAGGATTTTGATGGATTCCTTTCTCACGTTGAGGTCCTTCATCCATTTTGAGTCTATTCTCAAGTGTGCTGTAAGGAAATGGTCCAATTTCATTTTTCTGCATGTGGCTTTCCAATTTTCCCAACAGCATTTGTTGAAGAGGCTGTCTTTTTTCCATTGGACATTCTTTCCTGCTTTGTCAAAGATTAGTTGACCATAGAGTTGAGGGTCCATTTCTGGGCTCTCTACTCTGTTTCATTGATCTATGTGTCTGCTTTTGTGCCAGTACCATACTGTCTTGATGATGACAGCTTTGTAATAGGGTTTGATGTCTGGAATTGTGATGCCACCAACTTTGGCTTTCTTTTTCAATATTCCTTTGGCTATTGGAGGTCTTTTCTGGTTCCATATAAATTTTAGGATTATTTGTTCCATTTCTTTGAAAAAAATGGATGGGATTTTTATAGGGATTGCATTAAATGCATAGATTGCTTTAAGTAGCATAGACATGTTCACAATATTTGTTCTTCTAATCTAAGTGCGTAGAACATTTTTCCATTTCTTTGTGTCTTCCTCAATTTCTTCATGAGTACTTTATAGTTTTCAGAGTATAGATTCTTTGCCTCTTTGGTTAGGTTTATTCCTAGGTATCTTATGGTTTTGGGTGCAATTGTAAATGGGATTGGTTCCTTAATTTCTCTTTCTTCTGTCTTGTTGTTGGTGTAAAGAAATGCAACTGATTTCTGTGCATCGATTTTATATCCTGACACTTTACTGAATTCCTATACAAATTCTAGCAGATTTGGAGTGGAGTCTTTTGGGTTTTTAACATATAGTATCATATCATCTGCAAAGAGTGATAGTTTGACTTCTTCTTGGCTGATTTGGATGCCTTTAATTTCTTCCTGTTGTCTGTTTGCTGAGGCTAGGACTTCTAGTACTATGTTGAATAGCAGTGGTGATAATGGACATCCTTGCTGTGTTCCTGATCTTAGTGGAAAAGCTCTTTGTTTTTTTCCATTGAGAATGATATTCATGGTGGTTTTTTCATAGATGGCTTTGATGATATTGAGGTATGGACTCTCTATCCCTACACTTTGCAAAGTATTGTTCAGGAAAGGTTGCTGTACTTTGTCAAATGCTTTTCAGCATCTATTGAGAGTATCTTATGGTTCTTGTTCTTTCTTTTATTAATGTGTTGTATCACATTGATTGATTTGCAGATGTTGAACTAACCTTGCAGCCCTGGAATAAATCCTGCTTGGTTGTGGTGAATAATCCTTTTAATGTCCTGCTGGATCCTATTGGCTACTATTTTGGTGAGAATTTTCGCATCTGTGTTCATCAAGGATATTGGTCTGTAATTCTCTTTTTTGATGGGATCCTTGTCTGGTTTTGGGATCAACTTGATGCTGGCCTCATAAAATGAGTTTGGGAGTTTTCTTTCCATTTCTATTTTTTGGAGCAGTTTCAGGAGACTAGGAATTAATTCTTCTTTTAATGTTTGGTAGGATTCCCCTGGAAAGCTGCCTGGCCCTGGGCTCTGGTTTGTTGGGAGATTTTTGATGACTGCTTCAATCTCCTTACTGGTTATGGGCCTGTTCAGGTTTTCTATTTCTTCCTGGTTCAGTTGTGGTAGTTTATATGTCTCTAGGAATGCATCCATTCTTCCAGATTGTCAAATTTGTTGGCGTAGGGTTGCTAATTATATGTTCTTATGATTGTTTGTATTTCTTTGGTGTTGGTTGTGATCTCTCTTCTTTCATTCATGATTTTATTTATTTGGGTCCTTTCTGTTTTCTTTTTGATGCGTCTGGCCAGGGGTTTATCAATCTTATTAATTATTTGAAAGAACCAGCTCCTAGTTTCATTGATTTGTTCTATTGGTGGTTTTGTTTTTGTTTTTGTTGTTTGTTTGTTTCTATTTCATTGATTTCTGCTCTGATCTTTATTATTTCTCTTCTTCTGCTGGGTTTAGGCTTTCTTTGTTGTTCTTTCTCCAGCTCCTTTAGGTGTAGGGTTAGGTTGTGTATTTGAGAGCTTTTTTGTTTCTTGAGAAAGGCTTGTACCACTATATATTTTCCTCTCAGGACTGCCTTTGCTGTGTCCCACAGATTTTGAACTGTTGTGTTTTCATTATCACTTGCTTCCATGAATTTTTTCAATTCTTCTTTAATTTCCTGGTTGACCCATTCATTCTTTATAAACATATAATGTATTTTTATCCCCAGGGGTACAGGTCTGTGAATCTCCAGGTTTACACACTTCACGGCACTCACCATAGCACATACCCTCTCCAATGTCCATAGACCCATTCCTTCTTTAGAAGGATACTCTTTAGTCTCCATGTATTTGGGTTCTTTCCCAATTTCCTCTTGTGATTGAGTTCTAGCTTCACAGCATTGTGGTCTGAAAATATGCAGGGAATGATCCCAATCTTTTGATACTGGTTGAGACCTGATTTATGACCCAGGATGTGATCTATTCTGGAGAATGTTCCATGTGCAGTAGAGATGAACATGTATTCTGTTGCTTTGGGATGTAATGTTCTGAATATATCTGTGATGACTATCTAGTCCAGTGTGTCCTTTAAGGCCTTTATTTCCTTGTTGATCTTTTGTTTGGATGATCCGTCCATTTCATTGAGGAGAGTGTTTAAGCCCCATACTATTACTGTATTATTGTCGATGTGTTTCTTTGATTTTGTTATTAATTGATTTATATAATTGGCTGCTCCCATGTTAGGGGCATAGATATTTAAAATTGTTAGATTCTTGTTCAACAGACCCTTTGAGAATGATATAGTGTCCTTCCTCATCTCTTATTATAGTCTCTGACTTAAATGTAACGATCTGCTATAAGGATTGCCACCCCAGCTTTCTTTTGATGTCCATTAGCATGGTAAATTGTTTTCCACCCCCTCACTTTAAATCTGGAGGTGTCTTTGGGTCTCAAATGAATTTCTTGTAGGAAGCATATCAATGGGTTTTGTTTTTTTATCCATTCTGATACCCTGTGTCTTTTGATTGGGCCATTTAGCCCATTTACATTCAGGGTAACTATTGAGAGATATGAATTTAGTGCCATTGTATTTAGTGCCTGTAAGGTGACTGTTACTATATATTGTCTCTGTTCCTTTCTGGTCTGTCCTTTGCTTAGAGGACCCCTTTCAATATTTCCTGTAGAGGTGGTTTGGTGTTTGCAAATTCCTTCGGTATTTGTTTGTCCTGGAAGCTTTTTATCTCTCCTTCTATTTTCAATGAGCGCCTAGCTGGATATAGTATTCTTGGCTTCATGTTTTTCTCGTTTAGTGCTCTGAATATATCATGCTAGTTCTTTCTGGCCTGCTAGGTTTCTGTGGATAAGTCTGCTGCCAATCTAATCTTTTTACCATTTTATGTTACAGACTTCTTTTCCTGGGCTGCTTTCAGGATTTTCTCTTTGTTGCTAAGACTTGTAAATTTTATTATTAGATGATGGGGTGTGGACCTCTTCTTACTGATTTTGAGGGGGGTTCTCTGCACCTCCTGGATTTTGATGCTCGTTCCCTTTGCCATAGTTGGGAAATTCTCTGCAATAATTCTCTCCAATATACCTTCTGCTCCCCTCTCTCTTTCTTCTTCTTCTGGAATCCCAATTATTCTAATGTTGTTTTGTCTTATGGTATCACTTATTTCTCAAATTCTCCCCTCATGGTCCAGTAGTTGTTTGTCTCTCTTTGGCTCAGCTTCTTTATTCTCTGGCTTTTGGTCTTCTATATCACTAATTCGTTCTTCTGCCTCATTTATACTAGCAGGAAGAGCTTCCATTTTTTAAAAATTTCTTTTCAGCATAACAGAATTCATTGTTTATGCACCACACCCAGTGCTCCATGCAGTCCATGCCCTCCATACTACCCACCACCTGGCTCCCCCAACCTCCCACCCCTCACCCCTTCAAAACCCTCAGGTTGTTTTTCAGAGTCCATAGTCTCTCGTGGTTCATCTCCCTTTCCAATTTCCCTCAACTCCCTTCCCCTCTCCATCTCCCTATGTGCTCCATGTTATTTGTTAAGCTCCATAAGTAAGTGAAACTATATGATAATTGACTCTTTCTGTTTAACTTATTTCACTCAGCATAATCTCTTCCAGTCCCGTCCATGTTGCTAAAAAGGTTGGGTATTCATCCTTTCTGATGGAAGCATAATACTCCATAGTGTATATGGACCACATCTTCCTTATCCATTTGTCCATTGAAGGGCATCTTGGTTCTTTCCACAGTTTGGCGACCGTGGCCATTGCTGCTATGAACATTGGGGTACAGATGGCGCTTCTTTTCACTACATCTGTATCTTTGGGGTAAATAACCAGTAGTGCAATTGCAGAGTCATAGGGAAGCACTATTTTTAATTTCTTAAGGAATCTCCACACTGTTCTCCAAAGTGGCTGCACCAACTTGCATTCTCAACAACAGTGTAAGAGGGGTCCCCTTTCTCCTCATCCTTTCCAACACACGTTATTTCTCGTCTTGCTAATTTTAAGAGCCTCCATTTTTTATTGCACCTCATTAATAGCTTTTTTGATATCAACGTGGTTAGATTTTAGTTTTTTTTATTCCTCCAAAAAGGGCTTTTATTTCTCCAGGCAGGGTTTCTCTAATATCTTCCATGCCTTTTTCGAGCTTGGCTAGAACCTTGAGAATCGTTATCCTGAACTCTAGATCTGACATATTACCAATGTCCGTATTGATTAGGTCTCTAGTCTTTGGTACTGCCTCTTGTTCTTTTTCTTGTGGTGAGTTTTTCCGCCTCATCATTTTGTCCAGATAAGAATATTTGTAGGAGCAAATAAAATACTAAAAGGGTGGCAAAGACCCCAGGAAAATGTGATTTAACCAAATCAGAAGAGACCCCAAATCATGGGGGGAAGAAAGGGTAAAAAGAAGTTCAGAAAAAAAAATTTAAAGAAAACAAATAATGAAAAAATATAAAAAAGAATATATATATATTCTTTTTATATTTTATATATTATATATATATATTTATTCTTTTTTATATGTGACTGGTGACTAGAACAGGGTCACCCACTTAATTTTGAGAGTATTTTGGTCTCTTAGAAGAAAATACTTCCCAAAATTTTAAAGAATGAAAAACATATATAAGGGTAAACACAATGAAGGGATGGAATATGACTATAAAGATGAAATTTTTTTTTTAATTTCTAAAGAAGGAATTTATAAGATAAGTTGGTTGGGAGAATAAAGAAATAGAAGGGTGGAGAGAATTTGCTCAGGCTGAGACTAGAACAAGCCCGGTTCTAGATTTACAGTTTATTTTGATCTATTAGAAGAAGTTGTACCCCAAATTTTTTAGAAGAAAAAACCCTATGTGTATACAAAAATAAAATTAGATACAATGAAGGATAAAATATGACTAGAATAATGAAGTTTCAAAAAAATTTTTAAGTGAAAGGTATTATTAAGATAAACTACTTAAAAAACATTAAAAGAGGAAAGAATAAAATTTGAAAAAAGTTTAGCATAAGAAAAAAATAAAGTTAAAAGCAATTAATTAACTTTGCAAGACTAAAGAATCATGGGGAGAAAGCCATGAATTCCATGCTTTGCTTTCTCCTCCTCTGGAATTCCACTGTTCTCCTTGGTAAGCGAACTTGGTCTTGGCTGGATTTCTTGTTGATCTTCTGGGGGAGGGGCCTGTTGTAGTGATTCTCAAGTGTCTTTGCTGGAGGTGGAATTGCACCGTCCTTACCTGGGGTCAGGCTAAGTAATCCGCTCAGGTTCATTTTGGGGAGCTTTTTTTCCCTGAATGCTTTCTGTAGAGTTCTGGAGGACGGGAATGAAAATGCAGCCTCCTAATCTCCGGCCGGAGCAGCCGAGAGCTCAGGGCCCCACTCATCAGTGCGCCCTCAGAGAAAAGTGCTCAATCACTCCCGTCTACCTGGCTTCCGTCTCCGCTCTGAGCTCACCCAGCCTGTGACCAAGCATCTCAGTTTCTGGCACACAGCTCTGCCTGGAGTCTCTGAACCTCGCAGACCCCTGAGCTTTTCCAGGGGGGTCTCCCTGGATCTTGTTGGGACACCACTCACAAAGCAGTGGCCTGTGCCATGGTTTATGGTTCAAGGTAACCCCAAGTTGAGCACTCACTCCTCGGTTCTGTCTCTGTAGCCAGCTTCCCTGCTGTAATACCTGTGAGGTCTGCAATACTAAGACACCCCTGATCCTTCTGTGGCCCTGTGGGACCTGAGACTACGCTGTCCCCACGTGGGCTTCACCCCACGTTTAGCCTCTGGAACGATGTCCCTTAGTGGAGCAGACTTTTAAAAGTTCTGATTTAGTGCTCTGTTGCTCCACCAGGAGCTGGGAGCTGGCCCCTCTCCCTGAGGTCTATCTTCCCATCGCTTTGGATTCACTTCTTCACTGGTCCTACCTTTCAGAAAGTGGTAGATTTTCTGTTTCTAGAATTGTTGCTCTTTTTCTCTTCAATCTCCTGTTGGATTTGTAGGTGTTTGGAATGGTTTGATAAGTTATCTAGCTGATCTCCTGCTCCCTGATGTTCTTCAGCCTCCTACTTCTCCGCCATCTTGACTCCTCCTGGATAAAGTATTCTTGGCTGCATATTTTTCTCTTTCATCACCTTGAATATATCATGCCAGTCCTTTGGTCTGCCAGGTCTCTGTGGACATGTCTGCTGCCAGCCTTATGTTCCTATCTTTGTAAGTTAAAGACCTCTCATCATGATCTGCTTTCAGGGTTTTCTATTTATCTCTGAAATTTGCAAGCTTCATTATTATGTCTAGTTGTTTACCTATTTTTATTGATTTAAAGGGAATTCTCTGAACCTCCAGGACTTGAAGGCCAGTTTCCTTCTCCAGATTAGGGAAGTTCTCAACTATAATCTGTTGAAATAAACTTTCAGCACCCCTCTTTCCTCTTCCTCTGAGACCCTTCTAGTATGGTTTTTGCTTTATGTTATCACTGATCTCTCAAATATTCCCTTTGTGATCTAGTAGTTTTTTATCTCTCTTTTTCTGTTTCCTTATTCTCTGTCATTTTGTCTTCTATATCACTAACTCTTTCTTCTGCCTCATTTATCTTAGCACTTGGAGGCTCCATTTTTTATTGCCTTTTGGTAATAGCGATTTTGATTTTGGCCTGATTAGATTTTAGTTCTTTTATTTCTCTGGTAAGGGATTCTTTAGTGTCTTCTATGCTTTTTTCAAGCCCAGCTACCGTCTTTATAATTGTTTTGAATTCTATTTATGACATCTTACTTATATCCATACAAATTAAATCTCTCTCAGTGAGAACTGCCTCTTGTTCTTTTTTGGGATGAGTTTTTCCATCTCATAATTATGTCCAGAAAACAATAGATGAAAGAGAGAGAAAAATGTAAAACTAGTAATAACACAAGAAATATATGCACTAAGGAAATCAAAAGAGAACACAAACTAAAAAAAAAAAAAAAAGAGAGAGAGAGAGAGAGAGAGAAAGACAGAGAGGCAGAGAGAAAGAAATAATCAAACAAGAAGGAGAACAGAACACAAAGTAAACTAGATCCTGGGTGTATTTTGAGCTCTTTGTTTGAGGAAATTATGTCCCAAAATAAGAAAGAAACAAAAACTTTTATATATATAAAAAATAAAATTGAATACACTGAAAGGAAACCAAAAATTTATATATATATATATATATATATATATATATATATATACATATATATATATATAAAATCTAAATATAAAAATTAAAAAAGACTTAAAAAGGGAATTGATAAAATAAAAAATAGCTAAGAAGGAAAAAAATATATAAAATTGAAAGACTATAGAATAAGAAAAAAAAAGATGAATATTATATACTGTTTTACCCAAGAGTTTAAGTTTTGCAATTCTGTATAATCAGTAAACTATGTACTAGCTTCATGTTCCTGCTGGTCTTCTGCGGCAGGGGCCTGTTGCACTGATTCTCAGGTGTCTTTCCTGGGTGAAATATACCACCCACCCTTGCCAGTGTGCTGGGTTCAGTGCAAGCAGCTGTGGATTACACTAGGTGGTGCTACCTGAAGGCTTTCTGCACCAATGGGGAGGATAAAAATGGTACCACTCCAATCCCTAGCCCCAGAGCTGAAAGGTCACACCCCACTCACAGAAAAGCAGTCAATCACTCTTGTCTCCCTGGTTTCCATCTGAACTCTATGCTCACCTATCCTGTGACAGAACATTTTTTATCTCAGGCATGCAACCTTGTTTCAAGTCTCCAAACTTTATCAGATCCTGTGGCACAGGCCCCCACCCCTCCTCAGGGGAGGAAGGGGTGTCTTGCTGGGCTTCTGCCCTTTGCTTGGCCCCTGTTTGGGGAGTGGACCCCCAACCAAGCAGCAGTTTGTGGTTTAAGGCAACACTGTGTAGAAAGCCAGCTTCTAAACTCAACTGTTTGCAGCAGACTTCCCTACTCTGATGTTTGGGAACTCTGTCACACTCAGGCACCCCCATTCTTTTTGTGGCCATGGGGATCCTGAGACAATGCTGTCCTACCTGATATTCTGCCCTGCTTCACTACCTGAGCTTCCCAGGGAGGATGTCTCCCACCCACACAGACTTCAAAAGTTCTGATTTTGTGTTTCTACTGCTTAAATACTTTCTGGTAGCCTCCTTAAGTCAGGCTCTTTCCTGGAAGTTTATATTTTGATATATATCTCTGGATTCATGTCTCTGCACCTCCTACCTTGCAAATGGTTGCTTTCTTATTTGTAGAATCTCAGCAATTCTTTTCTAAGATCTCCAGTTAATTTTGCAAATGTTCAGAATGATTTGATAACTACCAAGCTGAATTCCAGGGACAAGATGAAATTAGACTCACCTATTCCTCTGCCATCTTAACTCCTCCTTTTTCTCCTAGAGAAAGTTTTCTTAAATGAGATGATAGTGGTATAAAGATACCAAGATGGCAGCTGTATAACACAGACTGACCAATGTAATACCTTTGACTACATTAAAGTGAAAAGCTTCTCTTCATGAAAAGAAATGCAAAAAGAAAGTTTAGAAATCTCCACAAATCTAGAGATTTTTGTATAAATGTAATCAACTAATGATCAATGGAAGGAAAGTATGTTAAAAATTCCAGAAGTCACCAAAAAAACCCTGAAACAATCCAGCATGGAGGTGGGCAGAAGACATCTACAGAATGTTCATAGAAAAAGAAACATGTATAGAGAAAAATAGAGAAATTACCACAAGTAGTGAGACAAATTCATCTCTGTGCACTATGATATGATATTGTTAATTAGTTTGCTGCAAAATTTGAAAAGTTGGACAAAGTCAGGTATTGGTGAGAATGTACATTGATAGACTCTCTGAAACATGGCTGCTGGGACTATAAATCAATACAATCTTTTTGAAAAAAACAATATGGCTCAATCATAAAATTGCACATTCATGTGCCGCAGGATTCAGCATTTCTACTCCTAACACTATACTTAAGAGACACTCTGCAAATATTTGCAGAAGGCATGGACATGTGCTCCCAGCAGCAGTCTTCATAATTGTGGAAAAAGAGAGGACAGATATTGGCAGAAAACAGATAATTAAGTTTACCTACACAGTGTGGAAAGGACTGAAACACAGATATATGGCGAGTAATTAATCTTTTGGTATAATGTTGACATTACAGATTAATTTATGTAACCTTCTGAATGCTCAGTGTTGATGGAAGTGCTCCAGGTCACTAGTCCCTGCTGACATTTCTGAAACCCAGGGATGAAGAGTTCCTACAACTTTCCTTGGAGACAACCAGGTGGTCATCCAAGGAATGTGAATGGAATTGGCATTGGCCTTTTTACTGGCAATGTGGCATGCTAAAAGGAGATAGATCTTCATAGTTCTAAGAGAATATGATGTTGTGTCCGGAATCCTATACTCAGTTAAACTATTGAAAGCTATCACAAAACAATGGCATTAATTTGAAAATGCAAAGACTAGAAAGTTTACCACACAGAGAACTTTTTTCTCACTCTGAAAATGGATGCAATGTAAATGAACAGGGAACAGGAAATCCAGAAGCACCAATGCCACTTAGTGAATGGACCGATATGAGCAAGGCCTGTGCTCCAGGTTGGGAGAGCAAGTAGTCCAAGTGAGAGCAGGAATTAGAGGTGTTTCACAGAACACCTTCAGGGAGAACCCTAGCCTGCTCTTCCTCAGGGGAGTGCTCACATTCTACTGTCATTTACTCTCCCTCCAACTACTGAGCAAGGCTGTATGTAGCTATCTAGCTCTTTCTTTTATTCTTCTTTTTTTTTTTCCTGCTTTTTTCTTGTTAAATATATATCCCCAAACTGGATAACTCTGCATGGCATGAGGCTGGATGAAATGACCTGAAAATGTTGGCAGAGGCTGGTCCTTCAGTAGGTAGCAAGGAAGGACATGTACAGGGGCCAAGGAGGAAAGAGCTGTGATTGGAGAGGGTACAGCTCCTTCATGCTGGGTACATGCAGGAGTGACTCTCACAGGGAGAGGAGGTCACTCACACCTGGCCATTTTGTAAGGAGCTTCTTGATGGTATTATCTGGTTTCTGTTGTTGTGGATCAAATTATCCTGAAACTTAGTGGCTTAAAACAAGTGTTTATTTGCTTATAGTTTCTGAGGGCCATAAATTCAGGAACAGTTTTAATTGTGTGGTTCTGGATAAGGGTCTCTCCTGAGATGGCAGTCAAGCTATCAGCTGGGCTGCATCTCCTGAAGTCTTGCTGGGGTTGAAGGATTTACTCTCAAGATGACACATTTACATGACCAGCAGTTAATGTAGGCTGCCTCTGCTATCCTCCACATGGCCTCTGATTCCTCAGGACCTCTCCAAAATTTTTATGGTAACTAGGCCGAGAGAGGGAAGAGGAGAGGGAGATGGAGAGAGAGAGAGGAAAACAGAGCTGGAACAGGAGCAAGGCAGAGCTAGTGAACAGAGTGTTTATAAGACAGAGATGCACTTTTCATAACAAAGTTCTGGAATTTTTGGACATTCATTTATTGCTGCCATATTCTATTAATCACTCCAGGGAAAGGGTTTAAACACAGGCATGAAAATAGGAGGAAATGTTAGAGGTCATCTTAAAGTGTCTACCACTGACATACCAGGAGGTCAAGATTGTGTGAGTCCACAGAGTGTGAGATGAGAAGTGAAAGAACATGGACATCAGAGAAATGGTGTTAAAGTTAAGTGAGAAATGGATGTCAGAATGAGACTGTATGTCACATTGAGCAGATATTTTCTTCCACCTTTGGATGCAGGCTCATTTAATAAATGACAAAAGTACAACATATTTGGGTATTTCCTGACATGAGTTCAAAATGAGCAAGTCATCTCATATGCCTCAAGGAACTGACAATCAATGAAAGTGAAAGTAATTGAGCTTGACTGAGAATTGAGAAAGGATGTGAGGACAGGACCCCAGATGTCCTGACTTCCCTTCAGAAGGAGGCTGCTGAGACATCACTTCTTCAGATGATGGAGTCTGTCAGGATTTTCTTCAGGATGTCCTTGGTGTCCTTGGCAACTATTTCAAGGAGGCGTCTGTGTTTCCACTTTCTAAGGGAGTTGAAAACAAAACCACCTAACAGTGGGATACATCTCAGAATTAAACATAAGCAAGAGACTACATTACAATTCATGCAAGAAAATGGCCAGTCCCCTCTGCGGACAGTGTTTAGATCTCGAGACTTCATAAGGGCCCTGTACTCCTCTATGGACTTCCCCATACTCTGAGCCACCTGACAGAGAGATTCATCATCTATACCAAAGAACAAGCGGTAGGCCATCAGACTTTGCTCCAGATCATCTGCATTCCAGATACCAAGGGTGTCAAAAGACTTTGAGGCTATTTTCTTCCTGCAAGTAATCACTTTGTCATTAATGGCCTTCTTATAAGTGTGGGACAGATTCTCTAGGGGACCAAAGTACCTGGTGTCAGAAATGTCCCTGTGCAAGGTGCTCCTAAGCTTGGGGAAGTCATGCAATAAGGGGTCAAAGCTAGAGACCAGGAATATGTTGGGTTCACACACTCCCTCTTTTTGGAGATTTTCCTGGATATTCTCCTGAATATTCTTCATGAGTCGTTCCTTCAAGTGGGCACTTGTGCTGATGTCTCTGTCCAGCTTGGTCCAGACGATATAGAACTTCTTTCCCAGGTCCTGGATGATTTTGGCAAGCTTCACGAGACTCATGCTGAACTGTTCTGATGCAATGATGATGAAGAGGTCATACAGACTAAACTGCATCTCCTGCAGATAGTTCTCCAGGCTTTGGGTACCTGCCCCTATTCCGGGTAGGTCCCACAGCACCACGTTGGGAAAGTGGGAGGAAAAGTAGCGAGTGGGAATCTGGGTCGTCCTCACCACCCCAGTGGGAGCTGAGTCCTCCTCCTCCTGCCCAATTCCCCTCAGTGCATTGATGAAGGAGGACATGCCATTGCCAGAGTCCCCAGTCACTGCAATGTTCACTGGGGCACTGGATGCTGTCTTCAGGGTCTCCTTGACCACAGAGACTACCTCCAGCAACTTCCCTCCTCCCAAGGCCTTTTCCATGTTTATGGCAACCTCCTTAGGTAGGACACTCCAGCCTATATTGTACGGTGTATCAGAGGCAGAGGATGCAAGTAATGGGGTGTGAAGAGAGTGGGTGGGCTGTGTCACATCACTGAGCAATGGAGTGACCTGCAGAAATAGGAAAAACAGGGGAGTTAAGAGAGCCCGGCACATAGGGTGGCAGAGGAATCATCATATTTGGTAAACCAAACTGAGGGCATCAGATCCACACCCAACTCCCTGCAAAGGTACTTAGGTGACAAACAGCAAGCCTCTGGAAAAATGTTTGCTAGTTTGTCAAAAATTTAAACATATTCAACCATAGAAAATGAGGAAATCCTACCATTTGTAACATGTATGGACACTGAAAGCATTATGCTAAGTAACATAAATCAGACAGACAAATACTGCATGTTCTAACCGATGTGTGGAATCTAAAATTAAAATAAAATAAGTTCATAGAAAAAGAGAACACACTTGTGGATTCAATTTATCACAGGGCGAGAAGGCGGAATTGGAGGAAGTTTTCAAATGGTACAAGATTTCAGTTATAAGATAAATAAGTACTAGGGATATAGTGTACAACCTGATCACTACAGAGAACAGTCTGTCTAATGACTACCTAATATACAGATACGACTGTATGATTTATAGGAAAGTTGTTAAGGGACTATATCTTGAGTTCTCATCACATGGAGAACTTTTTCTCTTTTTTATTCTTTCTTTTCCTTTTATTGAGATGATAGATGTTAGCTGAACCTACAGTGGTAATTACTTCACAACATATATAGATCATGCTGTATGTCTTAAATTCACACAGTGATGTATGCCAATTCTTTCCCAATAAAACTAATAAAATAATCTAAACAGAGTCACCAAATCACCCAGCAGTTCCATTCCTAGGTGGATACCTAAGAGGGATGAAAACGTACATCTAGGTAAAACCTGCATGCAAATGTTCACAGCGACATTATTACAATAACCCCTCAGGTGGAATTCACACAGTTGTCCACCCACTGTTCAATGGATAAAGAAAAGTGGTCTATCCATACAATAGATCGCTATTGGGCAAGAAAAAAATGAAGTAGTGATACCACCCACAACATTGAAGAACCCCAAAACATTATGCTCTGTGGATGCCGACAGCCCATCGGACCATGAATTCTGTGATTCTATTCATATGAAATGTCCGGAAAAGGCAAATCCTTAGGCACGGAAAATATATTGAGGGTTTCCTAGATTGGAAGGGCAAATGGTAGGAGGGAAAAGAGAGGTAGTCAAGAGGTACAGGATATCTTTTGGATAATGAACACGTTCTAAATCTGATTATGATGGGTGTACAACTTTGTGAATATATTCAAAGCTACTGAAAACTTTAAAGGGATGAATCATAGAATGTGTAAATTATATCCCAACGAAGTTGTTGAAAAGAAAAGCAGGAAAGGTGCTCATTGAGGAGATGTGCACATGTTAGAGGCTCAGAGGAGACCACTGATGAATGCTCTGTAGCTGTGCTACTAGTAGTCAGCTTCTCAGCAGGTTATGGATGGAGGGGTTTGAGCAGAAGAATATTGTGAGGGTTGCTCCGTCAGGACCAGGCAAATATGGGTACTCCTCCACCCAGATTGGGTGAGCAGGATGTCCCACCGGTGATGTCCCCAGGCAGAAGCAAACTTGTGCCAACTCTCCATACTGTTCAATCCTGAGGACCGACACATCCTCAATACATATGTCTTCAAGGTCAAGAGCAATTTAATTGTCTTAACAGCAGTGAAAAGTGCGTTTTCCCCCATTTTCCATATCTTTCACCACTAACTGCATACCTAAAAAATCCCTGTCCCTCAACCACTGCAACATTTAAGTTACACAAGCTTTCCAAATAATATCCTACTGATTTTTAAGTCACTACTTATGTTTGTACTTGATTGTTTATCTTTGCTGTGATTATTGCTATAAGTATTTAAGCTCTCCCATGAGCTTTCTCTTGTAAGCTGAACCCTGCAGTAAGATTGCAAAGCATTTGGGGTGCCTTGGTGGCTCAGTGGGTTAAAGCCTCTGCCTTCGGCTCAGGTCATGATCCCAGCATCCTGGGATGGAGCCCCCATCGGGCTCTCTGTTCAGGGGGGGGCCTGCTTCCTCCTCTCTCTCTCTGCCTTCCTCTCTGCCTACTTGTGATCTCTCTGTCAAATAAATAAATAAAATCATAAAAAAAAAGATTGCAAGCATTTCATATGGCAGAATTGGGAAGGAGAACTGGTTGGGACTACCCACTGGACTCTCCTTCTGGGGGCTACACACACAGTGTTGGCTGATGGGCTTTGACAATCCCACAAGTTATGGCTGCTTGCTGTGGTAATTTCCCTTAAGACATCTACTATCTCTGTGTGCACAAATGCAAATTTTAAAACACTTTCTAATTCAAGACTGACTCTTTGCTGAGGAGTTTTCTTGTACAGCCTCATTAAGGGACTCTCCTGATGATCTTGGAGATGAGACCTCACATCCAAACACTCAGGTTTCTGCTGAAAAGGACTCCAGTCCTGTCTGTAGGACAAATTTCATGTTGAGCTGTAGGAGCTATGGTGCAGCTTGTTACCCACCACACTGGCATTCCTCTCCAATGGTGTGTCCTCCTTGCATGATTGCCCCCCAGAGTTCTGAGTGCTTTCTTCCAATGAGGAAATTGCCAAGAGCCCTGACTGAGTTTTCACACAGACTTGGCCCATGGTAATGTGAATGTTTTCACAGTGAAAACTGAGCTCCAGAGGGGGGACAAGATGGCGGGGAAGTAGGAGGAGGCGCCTTTTCAACCTGTACCCTAAAGTGAGCTGATAACCTACCAAAGAACTCCGATCACCCATGAAATCAGCCTGAGATCAGAATTACACACATCTGGATCTCTACAGGGGCAGAAGACGCCAGTAGGCAAGTAAAGCGGAGTGGGAAAGGTGGACTGATATCGGAAGATAAACAAAAGGGGGAGGGAGCCACCAGAGGTGACAGGTTGGAAAGTAATACCCCTAATATGAGTGAGAATGCCCTGCGTCTGGGGACCAGCATTAACTTGGAGACTGGTTGAAAGCACTCCAAAAGAGCAAAAGATTGTGGTGGGGGAAATTGTGGGAATCCAGGTGGCTAGGGACAGGGGCTTAAGTCCCTGGTCCCAGGACAGCCTCCCCTGGCACTGAGCCAGAGAGAGTGCGGTGGAGAAACAAGGTCTTGGTCCCTGAGCCACCAGCGCGCCTGAGATTGCCTGGGTTCTGGCCCCTGTGAGGGGATGGGAGCCACGTGCGAGCCCTGCTACAGCGCCTGAGATGCGCGCGCCCCTCATCCTCCCCTGAGAGAGGTACAAAGGCCCAGCCAGTGCTCTTTGACACGCGCCATTGTTTCAGAGCCCAAGATGTGCACCCCAAACTCTCCCCTGAGAGAGGTGCACGAAGGCCCAGCCTGGTGCTTTCGGACCTGCGCCCCGTTCTCAGAGCCTGAGACACGCGTGCGACCCACAGCCTCCCTGAAAGAGGTGCGTGCAAGCCTGGCGCTCTTAGACCCAGAAAGACCAGGCACTCCCAGCCCGGGCCAGCGGGAAAATCTCAGTGTGCGATCACGGCTTGGAACCTCTCTGGTGGTCTGGAGCTGCCCAAACAGATGCCGCTGCTTTGGTTTTGGGTACAAGCAGAAGATCCTGCATCCCCAGGGACCGCGACTCAGAACCTGCTCTGCCAGCGGCCAAGGGGGGATTTATATGGGCTCTGCAACACCCACAGAAGAACAGACTGAGGCTTCTCTCTGAGAGGGAGGTCAGGGTGCAGTTTGCTTTCCTCTAAACCTACAAAAACCATCAAAAGCGGTCAACGCGAGAGGAAAAAAAAAAAAGGTGGACAAACATAAAAACCTCCAGAGAACAAAAGCCTGAAAAAACCGGTTTCCTCAGAGCCCACCCCCTTGATGGGGACTGGACGACTTAACTCAGGGAACATCATTGACTGAAAACCCACGTGGCAGGTCCCTCCCCCAGAACACCAACCAGGAAAGAAAAAAAAAAAAACTACAAGAGAACCACCACCAATACTTCATAGGACAACTTTTATTTTTAATTTGTTCCCACTATTCTGGCTCATTTTTTTATATAGATAATTTTTAAACCTATTTACCATCACAGTGAGCTGTCCAGTACATCAAATTAAATAATAACCTTCTAACCTGAAATTTTTGATACATACACCTGTGTTTTTCTTTTGATTTTGATTTTTTAAATTTTTTTCTAAATTTTAGTTTAGTTTAGTCTAGTTTATTCCTTTTTTATTTTTATTTTCTAATATTCATATAGAGTTAAACTTCAAAGTAATCCCCTTTCCCCAATCAATACTACCCCTATAGATAAACCAATTTTTAATCCCCCTTTAGCCTAGGAAAGTTGAGTCCTTTGACAAATATATCAAGATACATCCAGGAAGAATCAAAACAACCTTCCTTGCCCACACTGAGAATTTATAACCACTCTCCCATCTTTTTCTTCCACCAGTGTTTCTGTGTTTTTGTGTTTGTCCTGAGAGTATATAAATCTTACACTTGGGGTTCTTTTCGACAAGGTTCTTCCTTTATTTGCATATATATATATTTTTCTCTTGTTATATACTTTTATCTGTCTTTTTGTTTGTCTGTTTTTGTTTGTATACCTCATAAATCTTACCTCGGGGCCCATTTGGGCTGAACCTTCTCTTTCATCTTCCCTTTCTTTCCTGTCTCTCTCTCTCTCTCTCTTTTTTCTTTTTCTTTTCTTTTTTCTCTCATTTGGGTGGGGAATCCTGATTGCTCAGAAGTGTTCCAGGGTGCACCCAGACTGCACCACGGTCAATACAACCAGCTACATCTGTTCAGTCATCTCTCACCAAAATGACTAGGAGGAGGAATGCCCAACAGAAGAAAAATACAGAAGATGGGCCTTCTGCAACAGAGCTAACGGCTATCAACATAGACAATATGTCGGAAAGAGAATTCAGGCTAACAATTATCCAGGCAATAGCTAGGTTGGAGAAAGCCATGGATGACCAAATGGAATTGATTAGGGCCAAGCTGAAAGCGACCAGACAGGATGTTCACAATGTTAGGGCAGAGCTAAAAGCTACCAGGGCTGAGGTTCACAATGCTCTCAATGAGTTCCAATCTAATCTAAATTCTCTCAAAGCTAGGGTAACTGACCAGAAGATAGAATTAGTGATCTGGAGGACAAACAGATAGAGAGAAAGGATAAGGAGGAAGCCTGGAACAAACAGCTCACAAACCATGAAAACAGAATCAGGGAAATAAATGACGCCATGAAACATTCCAACATCAGAATTATTGGAATCCCTGAAGGGAAGGAGAAAGAAGGAAGTCTAGAAGATAGAGTGGAACAAGTTCTTCATGAAAATTTTCCCAATCTCGCGAATGGAACCAGCGTTCATGTACTAGAGGCTGAACGGTCTCCACCCAAGATTATAGATTCCGGAAAAACATCAAGGCACCTGATAGTCAAATTGAGGAATCATAATTGTAGGTATAATCTCTTGAAAGCCACTAGGACAAAGAGGCTCCTTACTTACAGAGGAAAGCCCATCAGAATAACGTCAGACCTATCCACAGACCTGGCAAGCCAGAAAGGGCTGGCAAGATCTATTCAGGGCACTAAATGAGAAGAACATGCAGCCAAGAATACTTTATCCAGCAAGACTGACATTCAAAATGGATGGAGAGATAAAGAGTTTCCAAGACCAGCAAGGCTTAAAAGACTATGAAACCACCAAGCCGACACTGTAGGAAATATTAAGAGGGGGTTCTATAAAAGAGGAAAAATCCTAAGAAAAGCATTGAACAGAAATATAGAGACAATCTACAGAAAGAAAGACTTCAAAGGTAACACGATGTCAATAAAAACATATCTATCAATAATCACTTTCAATATGAATGGCCTAAATGCGTTCATAAAATGACACAAGGTTGCAGATTGGATAAAATGACAGGACCCATCCATATGTTGTCTACAAGAGACCCATTTTGAACCCAAAGATACACCCAGACTGAAAGTGAAGGGATGGAGAAGCATCTTTCATGCCAATGGGCCTCAAAAGAAAGCGATTCTCATATCAGACAAATTAGATTTTAAACTGAAGACTGCAGTCAGAGATACAGAAGGACACTACATAATTCTTAAAGGGACTATCCACCAAGATGATCTAACAATTGTAAATATCTATGCCCCCAATATGGGAGCAGCCAATTCCATAAGAAAACTGTTAATCAAGATAAAGAGTCATATTGATATGAATACATTAATAGTAGGAGATCTTAACACGCCTCTCTCAGAAATAGACAGATCATTGAAGCAGAAAATCAATAAAGAAACAAGAGCATTGAATGACACATTGGACCAGATGGACCTCATAGATATATACAGAACATTCCACCCTAAAACAAAAGAATACTCATTCTTCTCAAGTGCACATGGAACCTTCTCCAGAATAGACCATATACTGGGTCACAAATCAGGACTCAAACGATACCAAAAGACTGAGATTATTCCCTGCATATTCTCAGATTACAATGCTTTGAAACTGGAGCTCAATCACAAGGAAAAGTTCCGAAGGAACTCAAACACCTGGAAGCTAAAGAGCACCTTGCTTAAGAATGTTTGGATCAACCAGGAGATCAAAGAAGAACTGAAACAATTCATGGAAACCAATGAGAATGAAGACCCTTTGGTCCAAAACCTATGGGATACAGCAAAGGCGGTCCTAAGGGGGAAATACATAGTCATCCAAGCCTTCCTCAAAAAAATTTAAAAATCCAGAACACACCACCTGTCTCTACATCTTAAAGAACTGGAGAATCAACAACAAATCAAACCAACTCCCCCACATAAGAAGGGAAATAATCAAGATTAGAGCTGAGATCAATGAGGTAGAAACCAGAGATACAGTAGAAAGTATCAATGAAACTAGAAGCTGGTTTTTTGAAAGAATCAATAAGATCGATAAACCATTGGCCACACTAATCCAAAAGAAAAGAGAGAAAGCCCAAATTCATAAAATTATGAATGAAAAGGGAGAGATCACAACTAACACCAAAGAAGTAGAAACAATAATCAGAAGTTATTATCAACAGTTATATGCCAATAAACTAAGCAAGCTAGATTAAATAGATGCATTCCTGGAAAACTATAAACTCCCAAAATTGAACCAGGAAGAAATCGACAACCGAAATAGACTGATATCTAGTAACGAGATTGAAGCAGTGATCAAAAACCTCCCAAAAAACAAGAGCCCAGGACCTGATGGAATCCCTGGGGAATTCTACCAAACTTTCAAGGAAGAAATAACATCAATTCTCCTGAAGCTGTTTCAAAAAATTGAAGCAGGGACACCTGGGTGGCTCAGTGGGTTAAAGCCTCTGCCTTTGGCTCAGGTCATGATCCCAGGGTCCTGGGATCGAGTCCTGCATCGGACTGTCTGCTCAGCAGGGAGCCTGCTTCCTCTTCTCTCTCTGCCTGCCTCTCTGCCTACTTGCAATCTCTGTCTGTCAAATAAACAAATAAAATCTTAAAAAAAAAATTGAAGCAGAAGCAAAACTTCCAGACTCTTTCTATGAAGCCAGCATTACCCTGATCCCCAAACCAGGCAAAGACCCTACCAAAAAGGAGAATTTCAGACCAATATCACTGATGAATATGGATGCTAAGATTCTCAACGAGATCCTAGCAAACAGGATCCAACAGCACATTAAAAAGATTATCCACCATGACCAGGTGGGATTCATCCCTGGGCTACAAGGATGGTTCAGTATTTGCAAACCAATCAAGGTGATAGAACAAATCAATAAAAGAAGAGAGAAGAACCACATGGTCCTCTCAATTGATGCAGAAAAAGCATTTGACAAAATCTAGCATCTGTTCCTGATTAAAATGCTTCAAAGTATAGGGATGGAGGGAACATTCCTGAACTTCATCAAATCTATCTATGAAAAACCCACAGCAAATATCATCTTCAATGAGAAAAAGCTTGCAGCCTTCCCATTGAGATCAGGAACACGGCAAGGATGCCCATTCTCACCACTCTTGTTCAACATAGTATTAGAAGTCCTGGCAACAGCAATCAGACAACAAAGAGAAATAAAAGGTATCCAAATTGGCAATGAAGAAGTCAAACTCTCTCTTTTTGCAGATGACATGATTCTTTATATGGAAAACACAAAAGACTCCACCCCCAAATCACTAGAACTCATACAGCATTTCATCAACGTGGCAGGATACAGAGTCAATGTACAGAAATCAGTGGCTTTCTTATACACTAACAATGAAAATACAGAAAGGGAAATTAGAGAATCAATTCCATTTACTATAGCACCAAGAACCATAAGACACCTGGGAATAAACCTAACCAAAGAGGTAAAGGAGCTGTACTCAAGGAACTACAGAACACTCATGAAAGAAATTGAAGAAGACACAGAATGATGGAAGACCATTCCATGCACTTGGATCGGAAGAATAAACATTGTTAAAATGTCTATACTGCCTAGAGCAATCTATACTTTTAATGCCATTCCAATCAAAATTCCACCGGTATTCTTCAAAGAGCTGGAGCAAATAATCCAAAAATTTGTATGGAACTAGAAGAGACCCCGAATCGCTAAGGAAATGTTGAAAAACAAAAACAAAACTGGTGGCATCACGTTACCTGATTTCAAGCTTTACTACAAAGCTGTGATCACCAAGACAGCATGGTACTGGCATAAAAACAGACACATAGACCAGTGGAACAGAGTAGAGAGCCCAGATATGGACCCTCAACACTATGGTCAGTTAATCTTCGACAAAACAGGAAAACATATACAGTGGCAAAAAGACAGTCTCTTCAATAAATGGTGCTGGGAAAACTGGGCAGCTATATGTAGAAGAATGAAACTCAACCATTCTCTTACACCATACACAAAGATAAACTCAAAATGGATAAAAGACCTCAACGTGAGACAGGAGTCCATCAGAATCCTAGAGGAGAACATAGGCAGTAATCTCTTCGATATTAGCCACAGCAACTTCTTTCAAGATCTGTCTCCAAAGGCAAAGGAAACACAAGCGAACATGAACTTTTGGGACTTCATCAAGATCAAAAGCTTCTGCACAGCAAAGGAAACAGTCCAGAAAACAAACAGGCAACCCACAGAATGGGAGAAGATATTTGCAAATGACAGTACAGACAAAAGATTGATATCCAGGATCTATAAAGAACTCCTCAAACTCAACACACACAAAACAGATAATCATATCAAAAAATGGGCAGAAGATATGAACAGACACTTCTCCAATGAAGACATACAAATGGCTATCAGACACATGAAAAAATGTTCATCATCACTAGCCATCAGGGAGATTCAAATTAAAACCACATTGAGATATCACCTTACACCAGTTAGAATGGCCAAAATTAGCAAGACAGGAAACAACATGTGTTGGAGGGGATGTGGAGAAAGGGGAACCCTCTTACACTGTGGGTGGGAATGCAAGTTGGTACAACCTCTTTGGAGAACAGTGTGGAGATTCCTCAAGAAATTAAAAATAGAGCTTCCCTATGACCCTGCTATTGCACTACTGGGTATTTACCCCAAAGATACAGATGTAGTGAAAAGAAGGGCCATCTGTACCTGAATGTTTATAGCAGCAATGGCCACAGTCGCCAAACTGTGGAAAGAACCAAGATGCCCTTCAACGGACGAATGGATATGGAAGATATGGTCCATATGCACTATGGAGTATTATGCCTCCATCAGAAAGGATGAATACCCATCATTTGTAGCAGCATGGATGGGACTGGAGGAAATTATGCTGAGTGAAATAAGTCAAGCAGAGTGAGTCAATTATCATATGGTTTCACTTATTTGTGGAGCATAACAAATAGCATGGAGGACATGGGGAGTTAGGAGAAGGGATTTGGGGGAAATTGGAAGGAGAGGTGAATAATGAGAGACTATGGATTCTGAAAAACAATCTGAAGGGTTTGAAGAGGTGGGGGGGTGGGAGGTTGGGGGAACCAGGTGGTGGGTATTAGAGAGGGCATGGATTGCATGGAGCACTGGGTGTGGTTCAAAAACAATGAATACTGTTATGCTGAAAATAAATAAAAAAATGATTAAAAAAATAATAATAAAATAAAATAAAAGGAAAAAAAAAAGAAAACTGAGCTCCAATGTTCTGTCTTGTGTGGCAGGGAAGCTACCCACCTCACAGGACTTCAGGAAGGGCTTCATGCTAAGATCCAAGTGAAGGCCTGGAGAGGCCTGCCAGCATCCGCTTGGTGAATTCTCTCTCGTCTTAGGACCTCTGAGGAAGGCTTTTCTCTGGTTTTTCTTATTCCCTCCACCTCTTACTGCAGTGTATGAAGATTTTGATCTGTGCGTCTGTGGGGGCAGGATGTTCTGCATGCCTTTTCTTCATTAATCTTCTCTGAGCTCTATTAAACAAGCGATAGTATTATTCCTGGTCACAGATCAAGAAACAGTGTCTCACAGATGAGAAACAAGGCTCAAATTGCATAGCAATGACCCAGGATCCAAGATATAAGTTTACAGTGTCTTTCTGTTTCTCTCTGGACAGGAGAGGAGGACCATCCTAGTAAATGCTGAATCTCCAGCCCCAGGGGCGGAGGGGTGGCTGGATTCTGAGATGCTTCCCCTGGGGATGTGGGTCCAATAATTGCTGTCAATTACCATCTACCTCTCCCTGGATGCACCCTTACTAATTTGGGGGAGAGAATGGAAATTACAGTTCTCTCTCAACTTCCATCCTCACTCCACATTAAACTCACTGATTTCCAAGTGTGAAGAGAAATCCCAAAATGTGTCCCATTTCTCAGAAAATGTTGCAGGGAAACTAACCCCCACTGGGAGTTAGAGATGCCCAGTGAAATGATCAGGAGATGCTGGGAGTTCAGAGAGAGGGAAGCTGATGGATTATGATGTGATCATGATCCCATCTGCTTAGGGACTAGAATCTCCTGAGGCCTGTGCCCACAAAGTTTTCAGGGTCCTCCATCAGGAGAGTTGCAATAGGTCAGCAAAAATGGTGCCTCTTCTTGCAGGGAGTGGAAGTGCCCTGAGCTCGGTGAGGGGGTGGATGACATGGTGGTGGGCAGGCACGCATGGCTAAAGCTGGCTAGAAGTCAGAAAGATGGAGCTCTGGGCTGGCTCAGGCTGAAAGAACATTCTGGAATAAGAAGAGGAGTAGCCCTTGCCCTTGTACTCAAAGCCTTCTTTAAGACCTCTCTTGACTATTATCCTGAATAGCCTCCATTCTTGTTTGTGGGGTACATAGAAGTCCCTGGAGGCTTCAACTGCCATCATGGCTCCAGGGAGACGATCTCTTGGGTGAGTTCCAGGCTCACTGACTTGGTTGTGTGAAGGGCTTTCTGCTGCCCCTCAGCATGCTATGTATTCTGCTTGCCTGTAAATTTGCCCTAGTATGGGATGGAAAAGACTGGAGTCCTTATCAGTGTTCCTGTGGTGCCCACGCAGGCCAGAACATAGGACCTGGGCTACAGCCCTTGATTTCTTTTCCTGGTTTGTCTAAATCCCATCACAACTTCCACATGTACCCACCTCATCTTGACTTCCCAACTGTTAGATCAATCAAAAAATCCCCTGTGTCTTCAAAAGTTCAAAGTCCCAGAAAGCATTCTTTCATCCCCAGTTAGATGATTAGTATCATAAAAATACACATGCAAGTCTTTGCACTTACAGTAAATAATTCCCTAGATTCTAGTGCCCTTAGTCCCCAGCAGGTATGGGACATACTTCTGTTAGATGAATGAAACACAATATACCATTGTATGTCTTCTACTTATTGGTTGATGGATAATTTAACTTTGCTTCCTAAATCTGTCATCTGAAATGTTGAAGCCATTTCTGCCACAGGCCTTCAGAAAGCAAGTAGGGGCTGGGGCAGAGTATGACCATCCCCTCACCACAAGGTGAGTGTGGGAGGTGAGCACAAACCTATATTTTTCCAGACCATTTCTATGACTATGTCTGACCATGGACTTTTCACATGTCTTCTCAGCTGAGCCCCTGTTCTGGACCTGATTGAAGGGGGGTGATTGAGGTTACGAAGCACCAGCCACAGCTCTCCTATTCCCCACTATCTGCTCATCTGGTCTCTGCCCTGTACCTGGTACTAGACAACCCCACACATGGGACCCTCTCGGTATCCTTTTAGGCAGTACTGTGCCCATGTGTCTCCAGCATTGCAGGATGGGACAAGGGTAACTCCATGACAAGCTGTAAGTTATTCCAGGTGCGGTCAGTGCATATGTGTCTGCAGGACACTGAGGCTCAGATTACTGACCCAGAAGCCATCATAGACAAGTCCAGGTGCAAGTGCCTCCCCCGACTTCCTTCTTGTAGATCCTACTCATGCTAAACCTCTGATCTTCCCTCTTGAAAGAGAGTTTGAGGGTCTCTGAGTAAAGAGACTCTGAGTAAAGTCCTTTATGGAGGGAGCCCAGGTAGCAGATTCAACTAGAGAGGGCAGGGGTGCTTGCAAAAGAACCAGACCCTGGGAGCAGATCTTTCAGCCTTCTGAATGAGATCAGCAGTGAGAGATGCATTTCACGTAAGAACTAAGTACACACTTAACACACATTCATGCACACATATGCATAGACCTGAAGAAAGAGTTTACCAACAGTCTGTCTACCCTTTATTTTAACCTACTGGATTCTATTGCACTGGATAATGCCCAGGATTGAAATTTTATTTTGAACTCTTGTTATAATGCACCAGATAGATTTCATGACCTAAGAAGCAGAAAGGAAAACACTCATTAGTGGACTTCCAATGCAGGGTCCTATATAGTTCATACCATGCCCAATGATCACCAAACTAGAAATCTAAGGCATCAAGGCCTTTTGTAGTTTGAACCTAACATGGGACAAGCCCGTATTTCCCCCATTTTATCATCATAGGGAAAGGATGAGGGAAAAAAATCAACATATTGATTTATTCTAGGAAAGTATAATAAACATCTGCATCATCAGTGGGCAGGAAGCACAGAAGGTCCTGGTCTGCGAAGAGTATTTCAATAGTCCACCTCACTGAGGTGAAGGATGGAGCTGGTGTCCACCAAGGGGGATAGTTTCTCCAATGCAGATACACATGTGCACTGTTATACATTGTCTAAGGCCTGTTAGACCCCTTGTCCCTGAAACCCCACCCCCACTCCCTAATCCACAGGAGGTCAAGGCAGTGTTCCAGATAGACTCTCCCAACTCCAGGCTACCCCCTGAAATTGTCATTGTCTTACATACTACTTAGACCCTAAGATAATATGAATGAAATCTTCCTGTCCTTTTCCAACCCCAGTGCTGTGAACATGGAGTTGATAACCCCATTACCTCCACACTGGAGGGCTGGATAGGTTGCTGCAGCCAAAGCGTTTGGGTGCTCTTTTTCCCTCAAGAATATCAGAGAGGGTCCCCATGGTGACTACTCACTGAAATGGGTAACCCAGTCCCCAAGCTCTTCTCTCTGGTGTCAGACTCTATCTTTCATGTCACAGTAGGAGGGTTACTAGCCAAGTTGGGTTGTAGGAGCCCTCTCACTTACCTGCTCCGGGAAGCATTGTGTGACTACTATCAAGAAGGATCAGTGGTCTTCCTAGAAGTTACCCCTCCCTGGGGAAGAGTCCAGCCCTGAAGCAGAGACCATTCCCTCTGAAACCATCCAAAACATGTTCAACGCCCAGGATGCTCTGTAAGGAAAGAAGAGAACTGTATTGGGTTGGGGTGTCCTAGGAAGAGCCTGGAGAGGAAAGAAAAGGAGTTAGGAAGGTGAAAGTGCAGGGTTTTCTGTTCTGGTGCCTAACCTGCTCAGAGCTGTGTAATTTCTGGATAATCATCGTGGCAGGATCTCAGCCCAAGTGCAGGGAAATCAGGGATGGCTGCTTTCAGTTTCTATTCCTGGAAATCACACCAGTTCTCAAAAAGGGGGAGAACCAGTTTCACTTTCTCCATTCTGGAGTGTAGGACTCCTACAGCATTAACCTGAGGCATGTAAGGATTATTTGAGCACCTTCAGCAGAGAAACCCAGGGAAGGGTAGGGGTGCTCTGTGACCAGCCCCACAGGGTCACTGCCTATGTTCTCCTCTAGGATTTTGATCGATTCCTGTCTCACATTGAGGTCTTTCATCCATTTTGAATTTATCTTTGTGTATAAGAGAATGGTCAAGTTTCATTCTTCTACATGAAGCTGTTCAATTTTCCCAGCACCACTTATTGAAGAGACTGTCTTTTTTCCATTGGATATTTTTTTCCTGATTTATCAAAGATTAGTTGACCATAGAGTTAAGGGTCCATTTCTGGGTTCTCTATTCTGTGCCACTGTTCTATGTGTCTGTTTCTATGCCAATACCAAGCTGTCTTGATCACAGCTTTGTAATACAGCTTGAAGTCAGGCAACATGATGTACCCAGCTTTTTAACATTCCCTTAGGAATTCGGGGTCTTTTCTGGTTCCATACAAATTTTAGGATTAATCCAGCTCCTTGAAAAATGATGGCATTTTTTATATGGTATAGGGATGGCATTGAAAGTGTAGATTGCTCTGCGCAGGACAGACATTTTAACAATGTTTATTCTTCCAATTCATGAGCATGGAATATTTTTCCATCTTTTCGTGTAAATTAAAGAAGACACAAAAAGATTTTAGCCATTCTGACAGATGGTAATACCTCATTGTAGTTTTGATTTGGATTTCCCCTTCCATCCCTTCACTTTAGATCAGCAAGTGCCTTTAAGTCTAAAATGAGTCTCTTGGGGTGCCTAAGTGGCTCAGTCAGTTAACCAGTTGCCTTAGGCTCAGGTCATGATCTCAGGGTCCTGAGATTGAGCCCCATATTGGGCTCTCTGCTCAGTGGGGACTCTGCTTCTCTCTCTTGCTGCTGCTCCCCCAGCTTGTGCTCTCTCACTTGTGCTCCCTTTCTCTCTCAAAGAAAGAAAGAAAGAAGGAAAATCTTTATAAAAATAATAGAATAAACTGAGATTCTTATAGGTATCAAATACATTTTTTAATCCATTCTGATACCCAAAGTCTTTTTTCTTTATTTCTTTTCAGGATAAGAATTCATTGTTTTTGCACCACACCGAATGCTCCATGCAATATGTGCCCTCCTTAATACCCACCACTTGGCTCCCCCAACCTCCCAATCCCTGCCCCTTCAAAACCCTCAGGTTGTTTTTCAGAGTCCATAGTCTCTCATGGTTCTCCTCCCCTTCCAATTTCCCTCAACTCCCATCTCCTCTCCATCTCCCTATGTCCTCCATGTTATTTGTTATGCTCCACAAATAAGTGAAACCATATGATAATTGACTCTCTCTGCTTGACTTATTTCACTCAGCATAATCTCTTCCAGTCCCGTCCATGTTGCTACAAAAATTGGGTATTCATCCTTTCTGATGGAGGCATAATACTCCATAATGTATATGGACCACATCTTCCTTATCCATTCGTCTGTTGAAGGGCATCTCGGTTCTTTCCACAGTTTGGCGACCGTGGTCATTGCTGCTATAAACATTGGGGTACAGATGGCCCTTCTTTTCACTACATCTGTATCTTTGGGGTAAATACCCAGTAGTGCAATTGCAGGGTCATAGGGTAGCTCTATTTTTAATTTCTTAAGGAATCTCCACACTGTTCTCCAAAGTGGCTGCACCAACTTCCATTCCCACCAACAGTGTAAGAGGGTTCCCCTTTCTCTGCATCCTCTCCAACACACGTTGTTTCCTGTCTTGCTAATTTTGGCCATTCTAACTGGTGTAAGGTGGTATCTCAATGTAGTTTTAATTTGAATCTCCCTGATGGCTAGTGATGATGAACATTTTTTCATGTGTCTGATAGCCATTTGTATGTCTTCATTGGAGAAGTGTCTGTTCGTATCTTCTGCCCATTTTTTGATATGATTATCTGTTTTGTGTGTGTTGAGTTTGAGGAGTTCTTTATAGATCCTGGATATCAATCTTTTGTCTGTACTGTCATTTGCAAATATCTTCTCCCATTCTGTGGGTTGCCTGTTAGTTTTCTGGACTGTTTCCTTTGCTGTGTAGAAGCTTTTGATCTTGATGAAGTCCCAAAAGTTCATGTTCGCTTGTGTTTCCTTTGCCTTTGGAGACAGATCTTGAAAGAAGTTGCTGTGGCTGATATTGAAGAGGTTACTGCCTATGTTCTCCTCTAGGATTCTGATGGATTTCTGTCTCATGTTGAGGTCTTTCACCCATTTCGAGTTTACTTTTGTGTACAGTGTAAGAGAATGGTCGAGTTTCATTCTTCTACAAATAGCTGTCTAATTTTCCCAGCACCATTTATTGAAGAGACTCTCTCTTTTCCACTGTATATTTTTTCCTGCTTTGACGAAGATTATTTGACCATAGAGTTGAGGGTCCATATCTGGGCTCTCTACTCTGTTCCACTGGTCTATGTGTCTGTTTTTATGCCAGTACCATGCTGTCTTGGCAATCACAGATTTGTAGTAAAGCTTGAAATCAGGTAACGTGATGCCCCCAGTTTTATTTTTGTTTTTCAACATTTCCTTAGCAATTCAGGGTCTCTTCTGATTCCATACAAATTTTAGGATTATTTGCTCCAGCTCTTTGAAAAATACTGGTGGAATTTGATCGTAATGGCATTAAAAGTATAGATTGCTCTAGGCAGTATAGACATATGAACAATGTTTATTCTTCTGATCCAAGTGCATGGAATGGTCTTCCATCTTTTTGTGTCTTCTTCAATTTCTTTCATGGGTGTTCTGTAGTTCCTCAAGTACAGCTCCTTTACCTCTTCGGTTAGGTTTATTCCCAGGTACCTTATAGTTCTTGGTGCTATAGTAAATTGAATCGATTCTCTCATTTCCCTTTCTGTATTTTCATTGTTAGTGTATAAGAAAGCCACTGATTTCTGTACATTGACTTGGTATCCTGCCACGTTACTGAGTAGCTGTAAAAGTTCTTTTGATTGGAGTGTGTAGTCCATTAACATTCAAAGTAATTATTGATAGATATGTATTTAGTACCATTTTATAACTGTTTTGTCATTAGTTCTGGTGTTTTTCTCTCCTTTCTTGCTTTTGTCAGTTTTTGTCTCTCCGTTGCACTGAAAACTCTTTGGTCTGGAGACACCTGAGTGACTTAGTCAGTTAAGTCCCACTCTTGATTTCAGCTCTGATCATGATCTTAGGGTCATGAGATTGAGCCCTGGCTGGACTCTGCACTAAACATTGAGCCTGCTTGAGATTTCTTCTCTCCCCACCACCCCTGCTCCTCCCCACCACTTGCATGTGCACACACTGTCTCTCTTTCAAAATAAAATGAATTTTTTTAAGAAAAAAATTATAAAAACCACTTTGGTCTGTCCACATAGTGTCGGGGCAGGGGGTGTGTGCTTGTCTTCTCCGGGTAGGGCCTCCGTCCTGGGACTGAGGCTAGCTGATTGAGAAGGTCAGTCTCACCAGAGTGCAGAGGGGTAGGGCTTGGTGTAAGCAAGTTAGGCTGACAATATCGGCCTTGTGGTGCTTCCAGCAGTTGGAGCTGAGGTGGGTGGGAGGGAAATGATGCAAGGAAGGGGGAATTGTGAATTGTTTCAGGAGAGGCATCTGTGTGAACACTTCAAGGTCATGCTCCAAGAAAAGTAAACAATCTCTCCCTTGTGTGCCCCAAGCATTCTTCAGATCCCTGTTTCCAAGCTGTCTGACCTGGGTTGTTTGCCTGGCTTCTTTCCAGAAGCAGCACAGCCAAGCCTGCTGTGCTAAAGCCAAGCCTGCTGTGCTGTTTAAAACTGCAGGCTTTAAGCCAAGAATTGCAAGAATTCATAATATATAGCCCCTCTTGTTTTCCAAGTCAATGGCTGTGGGATAATATTCTCCTGCTGTGTTCCCCCATGTGCTTCTCTACCTCTCTCTCTCTCTCTCACACTTTCTCTACATCCATGCCCTCCCCTCCCTTCTGCAGCACCCAACATCCCTTTCTCCCTTAAACCATGAGTCCACACTTCCTACCTTCTCCAATGGGGCCTCTTCTCTCCCTTTAGTTGTGGAGTTTGTTCTGTCCGTCTTCAGGTCAATTCCTGGGATATTCAGGATGGCTTGACAGTTATATCATTGGGTTCATGGGACGAGGGGAGCCTTGGGTCCTCCTGCTCACTGCATGCTTCCTCTCCCCAAGCCAGTATCCTTAATAAGTGTAGATGCAAATTTTTTCAACAAAATATTAGCAAACAAAATTCAACATCATATGAAAAGAATTATACATCAGGGTCAGTGGGATTTATTTTATTTGTGTCCCAGGGGATGCAAGCTTAATTTCACATGAGCAAATCAATGTATATAATATACCACACAAATGGAATAAAGGATAAAAATTCGATGGTCAACTCAGTTCAAACAAACAAACAAAAACAACAAAATTAAATGTCTTTTCATAAATAAATGTTCAGCAAATTGTGCATAATAAAAGCCATATAGGCAGGTCCCCAGCTAACATCATACTCAAAAGTGAAAGGAAGAAATCTTTTCCTCTAAGATCAGGAAAAAGACAAGGATGCCTTGCCACACTATTCTATGCAAAATAGTCCTGGAAGTTCTGGTCATAACAATCAGGAAAAAAAAGATATAAAAGTCATCCACACCACAAAGGAAGAGGAAAACCCAAAGATTTCACCAAAATCTTGTTCTAAGTAATGAGCAAAGTTAACAACATTTCAAGATACGAAATGAGTATACAAAAATCTGTTGCATTTCTGTACACTAAAAATCAACAAGCTGAGAGACCAATTAAGAAAACAATTAGAATTACACAGAATGAGGGATGTCTGAGTGGTTGAGTTGGTTAAGCATTTGCCTGCAGCTCAGGCCATGATCACAGGGTCCTGGGATTGAGTTCTGCACTGGGTTTCTTGCTCAGCAGGGAGCCTGCTTCTCCCACTGCCTGCCATTCCCGCTGCTTGTACTCACTCTCTCTCTGGCAAATAAATAAATAAAATCTTTAAAAAAAAAAAGAATTACAACAGCATCAAAAAATAAAATAAAATTCCATCCATAGGGAATGGATACAGAAGATGTGATTTTATATATGTATATACAAAACATACAGTTTATATGTATATGGAAAACATAAAATATGTATATATAAGGTAAATACTACTCAGCCATTAAAAAAGAATGAGATATTGCTGGGGACACCTGGGTGGCTTAGTTGGTTAAGCATCTGCCTTCAGCTGAGGTCATTATCCCAGGGTCCTGGGATCGAGTCCTGCATCGGGCTCCTTGATCAGCTGGGAGTTGCTTCTCCCTCTCCCACCGCCCCGCCTCATTTGTGTTCTCTTTCTTTCTCTGACAAATAAGTTAAATTAAATTTAATTTAAATTTAAAAAAAGAGTAAGATCTTGCCATTTGCAACAACAACATGAATAGACCTAGAGAATAAAATGCTAAGTGAAATAAGTCAGAGTAAGACCTATACCATATGACTTGACTTATACATTGTAACTGTGCCTCAGAACAATGTATTACTTAAAATATAACCCATGGGAAATTCTACTAGTTACCAAGCATGTTTAGTATAGCCTCAAGAAAAACACATACTTCCAACAGGCCTCTGGGGGAGAGGACGATATACTACGGCCTTGAAGCCGAGCAGAACACTGCCTGCTTCATTTTCCCCTTATCTCCCCTTTCCCCCAACTGAGAGCACCTGTGGCTAATTACGTAAGTCCTTTGAATGTGCTTGCTCAACCATAAACTTTATACTGCTTGACCAAACATATTTTGCCTTCCTTCTTGTTTATCTACAAGACATATGACTAATGTTTAGCCTTCCTCCACTCTTCTGTTAATTACTGTCCATATCTAATAAAAACAGAACTGAAAAGTTGTTCGGGGCAACGGTCTTTTCTACTGTTGTCCCCTGCTCCCTTTCTCTTACAGCTGACTTGTTTGTGCCTCATCCTTCTCCTGTGTGCCATTGGGAAGCAACAATACATGGAATTTAAGAAACAAAAGAAACAAAGAAAAAAGTAGAAAAAGAGAGATAGAGGGAGATACCCTGAAACACAGAACACAAACTGGTGGTTCCCAGAGGGAAGGAGATATCCCAGATATCTGATCTATATCTATCTATATCTATATCTGTATCTATAACTTGTGGTTTAATCTATCTATATATCTATCTATAATATATCTATCTATCTATATATAACTTGTGGTTTAATCGTGGTATGTGTGTGTGTGCATACACATATATATTTAATAGTGATATATATACCTATATATGTATAATGTAATATTATTCAGTTATGAAAAAAATCCTTCTACTTGCAACAACATAGGTGTACCTTGCAGGCTTTAGCTAAATGAAATAATTCAGAGACTGACAAATACCATATGATACCATATGATCTCACCATTTGTGGAATCTAAAAAGCAAAACAAAACAAAAAACCCTAAAACAATGAGATCCTGGCTAAAGAGAACAGAAAATGTTCTCTGGGAGGTAAACTTTCTGAGTCTTTGGATTTCCAATTAATGCCTTTATTTAGAGCTCACTGTCAATAAATAGCTTAACTGAGTATAGGATTCTGGATACAACATCATTTCATCTTAGAACTCTGAAGATCTATGTCCTTCCAGCATGCCATGTTGCCAGTAAAAAGCCCAGTGCCAATTCCATTCGCATTCCTTGGATGGTCACCTGGTTGACTCCATGGAAAATCATAGGAACTCTTCATCTCTGGGGACTATGTCAGAAATGTCACCATGGCCTGATGACCTAGAGCACCTCCATCAACACTCAGCATTCAGAAGGCTCCTTAAATGACAGCTGATGTGAAAAGGCATGGAGATGCACATTACCAAGTGGGAGAAACCAATCTGGAAAGGCTACATACTGCACGATTCCAACTGTGTAACATTCTGGAAAAGGCAAAACTACAGATTCAGTAAAAAGATCAGTGGTTTCCAAGGGTTCAGGGGAGGGAGGGACAAGCCAGTGGAGTACAGAGGCCACTTAGAGCAGTGAAGCCACTCTGTGTGATGTGGTAATGGTGGGTTAATGGCAGATAAATTATACTTTTGTCAAATCCCATAGAATACACAGCACCAAGAGGAACCCAATGTAAACTATGGACTATGGATGTGGAGGGAGAAAGTTGGGTCAGTTTGGGTTCATGAACTGTAGGATGGTGTGGTTGTTGACAGTGGGGAGGCTGTACTTATGTGAGGGTAGGGGTACATGGGAACCCTCTGTACCTTCTGCTCAATTTTGCTATTTACCCAAAACTGCTCTAAAATACAGTTTAATGAAAAAGATGATGGCTGTTGACATTGTTCTTCAGCTTTGACATTGTCCTTTGTCACTTTTCCTAAGTGTAATATGTGTTCAGCAGTTAGCTACAGTAGGATATATATGATATCTCGTACGTACATACACACAGAATAAAGCAAGATATAAAGGAATGCCAGGGTGGCTCAGTCAGGAGTCAGACTATTGCTTTCGGCTTAAGTCAAGATCTCAGGGTCCTGAGATGGAACCCAATATTGGGCTCCCTGCTCATCAGGGAGTCTGCTTAAGGATCCTTTCCCTCTTCCTTACCCCTCCCCTGATTGCAGGCACTCTTTCTCGGTCTAAAATAAGTAAATAACTCTTTCAAAAAAATATCATGCAACATAAAAAAAAGATCTAAATATAAATACCTGTGAACTCAACTTCCAAAATTAAGAACAGGAATGTTTCTTATATAAGTGAATATTCCTACACAATTAATCCATATCCTGTCTCTCCATATCTCTTCTCAGACATACAGCACCTTCAAATGTTAAGTTTATCATTTTTTGCTTCCTTCCGTTTTTACCACTATCTGTAGTTCCTCAGAAAATTAGTTGTCCTTGGTGGGTGTCTTAGAAAAATATAATTATTTTGTGTGTCATCTTCTGCAAGCTGCTTTTCATTTACAATCGTTTTTATCACATGTGTTTTCCATTTTGCAAAGATAGAACATAGTATCTATTTTCTGTCAGTGGGCACTTTGGATTGGGGTTCTTTACAGTTGTTTCTTTTTATTCAACACAGTTCTGATACAAACATGTTACACATGTTTCTTGGACACCTGGGTAGAGCCTTCTCCAGAAATAGGAGAGGAATTGGTGGGTCAGAACATTCGAATGCTTACACATTGCACAAAAGGAAGAGAATGCATTGCTTAACAAAGCAGCATTAAATTTCCCATCATTCAGGTCTTTTCTGTACGTAGGTATTTTCTGTATGTCTGTCACTGCTGGAGAGTTGAGAAGGACCTGCGTGCCCTTATACTCAAATGCAGAGTACACTTAAAAGTTGGTGCCTGTAACCACCATTCCTGTCTTCAGGAGGTTACATGGTGTCAGACCACATCTGCCTCTGAAGCAGCTTCCTGAATCAGGTCCTTTAAGCTCTGCAGGATCTGCAGGCTCAAGCTCCTGGGTCTTCTCTGAATGATTTAAGTTAAATTAATTGTATTTCTAGATCACATCCAAATAAATTAAAATCATGAAACATTAATTACTAAACAAACATGTCTCTAATTTTGGCTCCATTATTATTGAGAAACTAAAGATAAATGTAAGTACTGTTGGTAAACCTTTTTGGTGTATGTGAAGATCGTAGTATTAAAAAAGCATAGATTTCTAGAAAAAAAATGTGTATTTATAAACTTTCCATCTCAAGAACAGAAGACTCGTCTAACACACAGATAAGTGCTTACTAGTTTATTTTCACTAGAAATTAAAGCTTCTAAGTGTTCAGACCTCTAATGTGTGTGGTAAAGCTACTAAAAATTAAAAAAGGAAACATCTCTGAAAGAAAGAAAACTAGGTTATGTGCTTTTGGTTAAAAAAAAGTGTATATGGACTGGAGAAACACTTTTTTTGAGGCAAAAGAAAGTTGTAGAAATACTATAAAAATGAACCTTTAGAAAGGAATTTATTCATGGTTGGGACTGACAGACATTGCAATGAATATGTTCTCATAGAAAAGTAAACTGGTGCAAAAATAGAATTTGGATTCCTATCTGTTAAAAGGACAAAGATTTGATGGTTATTTTAAACATCTGATCTATTTTTGGGTGTAGTTTGAGAATGTTACCCTTCCGTTTTAAGTGATCTTCCTAGAAAACAAAGATCCCGTGTTTTATGTTGCATTTCCATGGGTATATGTATTCTAGAAATTATGTAAAATTCCTGGGAATTTGATACATCTTAGTATAATGTTATTGTTTGTAATTATTCTCTTACTTTCTGAAATTGCAGTCATCAAAACTGAGGCTTGCACTAAAAGGACTGAAACAGAGTACCAGAAAACTGCCCCCAGCTGACTCTCATATGCAAAGGCAGGCAACAAAAGAATCTATAAAGAACGTGACACATGTGGACAATGTCCATTCTGCCTCTCTGCAAAAATGTCTCCTCGTTGTGAGATTTTTGCCATTCTAATGCCAGGGTAACATGGCAACCCTCTGCTTCCAAACCAGAGAAATATAACACGGGTAACCAATGGTTGTAAGTTGAATGAACAATCAGGGATTTATGGAACACAAGACAGCAGCTGATTCTTCCTGACTCACTAGCAAACACATTTTTTGTTGTTTTTTTATTTCTTCACCCATTATATATATTTAAGATGACTCAAACTACGGATACATATTGGAGGGAAGACTTCTAAAAAATTGTGGAAGTTTACCAGCAATGTTTGACTTTTCAGGCCCATTATCCTGGAAAAATTATTTTTGCCCTCAGAGGACTCACATCACCTCCTTTGAGAGACATTTGAACACCCACAGCTGGTCTTTATTCAGCTGTCACCTGTCCTGAGTCATCAATGTGTTCTTCTTACTGTACGTGTGTTTTCCAGTTTGGTTGAAGTTTGCCCTGCTGCAAAGCAGATGCCCTCACAGTGGGAAAGGAACTGTCAATGATTTCTTTCTTTTACTCTTCCTCTCTTCCTTTAAAAACATTTCCCTTCCTACAGCTCAATGGACCCCCTTTCTGTTTGCTAGATAAGATGTTGCCTAATTCATGAATTATATAATAAAGCTAATCATCCTTTAAATTTTGTTTATTTGAGGGGCGCCTGGGTGGCTCAGTGGGCTAAACCCTCTGCCTTCGACTCAGGTCATGATCCCAGGATCCTGGAATTGAGCCCCGTATCAGGCTCTCTGCTTGGCAGGAAGTCTGCTCCCCCACCCCCCTGCTTGCCTCTCTGCCTACTTGTGATCTCTGCCTGTCAAGTAAATAAATGAAATCTCTAAAAAAAATTATTTATTTGAATTGTGTCATTAATAGATAATACATGCATTGTCTCCCCCACAGAAAGGTAGTTAGGTATGAAATGGGGAGATGGGGAATAGGAAGTGTCTGATCAGGAACCTCTTGGGGAAAAGCCCCATCCACTGACACCCCAGACATTCACATGATCCTTCTGCAGTTCACAGGAATAAAGTTTGTCCTCCAACCTCCCTCTGAAAATGTCCCAAATAGTTAAATGCTCTAA